>NW_026732730.1:150000-212478 GCF_028476545.2 Physella acuta | reverse complement strand
TGTTGCCTCAGGACTTTGCAGAGATAGCTTGTCCTAGTGAAGTTACCTGAATGCCTTCAGCCAATCCTCTTCTGCAGTTTTCGCAGAGGAGCAAGATTCTGCCATGGTAATTTTGTTGGTTACAGCACTATAACAGACTATAAAGGTTATTGTTACTGAGTAAAATGGGGTCGGCGTGATCGAGACGGTAAAGCTCATGGTTTCTAAACCGAAAAGTCTCGAGTTCGAACCCTCTGGCAGATGAGGCTCGTTAGCTGGGGACAGCCACTCTTCTAGGAGAGACAACTCCAAAATCAAACAACTGCTGCCTTGTAGTTTGTTCTTGGTTGGACAAAGGCTATGGAAGCAAATCAGGCTGAAATCGGAGTCAATGGCTTCAATGGCGCACAACCAGTTGACACGTATCCTTAATTGTGATGTAGGCGTGGTCGAGTCGGCAAAAGGTCGGAAAAAGTCTCGAGTTCAAACCCTCTGGCAGATAAGGCTCGATCCCTCCCAACACTAAAAATTAAGAACGAAGAAGAAGAAGACTGAGTAAAATTATATATTTATTACTACTACTACTACTTGACTTGCCTATTACTATTTTATTCACTGTCTGCAATAGCATATTATACATTCCAAGGGAATATAATGACTAATCATTTGGAGCAAAGAAATAATATTTTGCATGTTTTGTACCAAGTAGTCTTCTTTTTTAATGAACTTTCTAAAAAGTAAAAACAATTAATCCAGACTGACGTTATTATGGCTTGAGAGAATAAACATTGCATGAAAACACAACAATAATGAAAGATGCAAGCATACTTACAGGATTCCGTTAATTGAATTTTCCTATTTTGTCAATGAAAACAAGTAGATGTGGTTCTGAACTCCGTTCCAGAAAGTTAAAACAGGAAGTGAACTCCAAGCAGGGTATACAATTAAAAATTATAATTTTCTTGATGAAGGAATGAAAAAAATATGTTCTTCAAGACAAAAACTTGGTGTGACTTTTCAACCCTGTGACTTTTCACCCCCTCCTACCCCTATTGATTTTACCATAAGCAACCAAACTTTAACACAATTTTTTTGGTGCAGAATAAGATTTTAAAAGTATTATTATCCGGGGGGGGGGGGGGGAGGGGGGGGGGGGGAGGGAAGAGGGGCATCTGCAAAAAAAAACAACAAAAAAACCCTTCTTTTAATTTTGCGAGGGCGGCGCCCTGAGAGGTGTGATTTTTCTCTATATACAGTATGTTATAAAAGAAAACTTGGATGCTGTTCATCTGAGTGCCTTGCTCTTTGGGGAGTTGATGAGAATACTCCAGAGAAGGTTTCTGCGGGGAAAAGGTACAAGTTCACACTGGTTGGCCTCTGGCAAGGTATTATTTGGCGCCCCGGGCTTTACCGCGAGCGCTATGGCGCCTATGTTTTTTTTTTAAATAGAGCGATAAACTATGGATAAAATGGGGCATCATAGTCGTTCACTAAAGTAAATCCTGTGAGCACCATTGAGCCTTAGTTAGTTTTAAGCAGCCAGGAGCCGTACGCGGTACCCCTGCGTTACTATAATCGGGGGCTCCCGAGAGCGCCTCTCTACGTCCCTGACACCTGGGCTGTCACCGAAGAGTGTTCTATCGCACTATTACAGTGAGTGATTCGGTAACACTCAAGTTAAACCCCCTGTATGCCAATGTCATTGAAGCCGATGACTACATCAGAAACGTGCTTCTTAGATAAGTACAGGTTAAATTCAGGTTAAATAAAACTAAAGAGTTAAGATATTTAAAAAGTAAAATGTATTGACTTATTTCTTTTCTTGTGCAATCTTATATGCTCAATGCAGACAGCATGGAATTAAACACATAATTAGAGTTATTTAAAAATGTAACTTATCGTATATATTTTTAAGTGCTAATGAACATAAAGTGCTAAAACATTTCATTCCCTTTCCTCAACATTGCATATTTTACTTGTAAATTATTCCCAATGCATACAGTACATACACTCAATGATAATGGGTGTTGCTGAATTATATCAGATTACTAATTTTAAAATTATTCAGGATGTTTAGACCAAAGATGACGAGGGTGTCCAAATATTAACTTTTCTGTTAGTCATAAATAGGTAATAACTAAATCAAGCACACATTCCCAGCTGTTCTTAACTTTTGTAACCCTAACCCAAACTTAATATAAAATAACACTTCAATAATTCAAAGTTACACAAATAAATAACTTATACTATACAAAATTAATAAATTGACAATGTTATTCTTTTTCTTAATGTAGATAGTAAAATCAATGTTACGAACTTACTAAAAGATGGTTTAGCCATGATGGAATAATGTCGTCCAAAGCTTTTGGATACACTAGCTCTCTATCAATGGAATACAATCCCCAGAATAGTAAAACAACAAACTGAAAGAACAAGGGAATTTTTGTTGTAATTCAATAATTAATGCTTTATTACTTGTATTTTCAAAGAATATTCTGGCTAATTATTTTATTTGCTCAATTTAAATATCGACTTTAATAAAAACGTAAACAAAATGAAAATGGAGCAAAATGTGTTTTTTTTTTCAAGAGGAGATCCTATCTGTCCTTTATTATGTAAAACTAGGCATGCTGCCCAGCTTCGCTTAGGCTTTCGAAAACATTGAGAATTTGAATGCTTAATTAATTCGCCCATATAAGGCGCCGGTCAGTCGAGGTCAGTTTTGACCCCCTCATCGTAGACTTTTCGGCCAACCGGCCCCCGTGTTCTGTCGCCCCAAGGCAAGATCCTGCCAAATTTGAAGCGCCTGCGGCGCCGGGAATATCTAGATCTAGATCAATATCTAGAATCTCTAGATCTAGAATCCAAATAGATAAAATAATTTTTTTAAGTTTAGGCCGAGAAGAGTCGTATTGTATAGGCTACATTTCATAGCGTACATAGCTGTAAATCATATTTGAATGAAATAGTTCATTTCTTTTTATTCTAAACTCGGAAGATGACGTCATCAGTTTCGTGCTCTTGTTTTAGTGTTTTAGTGTAAACAATAAGCGACGTCATTGTTAAATGCGTTCTTGTCCCAAGTTTATACACTTTTCCGGTTGCATAAATAATACTGTTTCTCTACATTCGAATACGCCTTTATTTTTTATTTTTCTTCTTTAAATAAAATTGTGGTTATACATTTAAAACATCTAGCATATTATTTTCAACAAAAGTCCGAATAAAGGTATCCATATATCGCTGCCGATTCTGACGTGATGTCCGGCGAAAATATTTTGCGGACAGAGAGAGAGAGAGAGAGAGAGAGAGAGAGAGAGAGAGAGAGAGAGAGAGAGAGAGAGAGAGAGAGAGAGAGAGGTGCGAACGTGGGGTTTTATATATTAGGATTAACTAAAACCAAAGTATTAATTATGATGTAGGCCTATTTGGTTTTTAAAAAAAAGTAAAACAAATTATCTTATATTTAATTTTTTAACATCAGTCCATTATGAAATAGGGCTATTTCATAAAGTTTTGAATATAGAGATGGGAAAAAGTGAGCGCAAATTAATATTTACTTATGAACATTGATTGTTAAAAAGTAAATTAAACTTCAAATAAAGTCAGATGTGATGTCACTGTACATTTTCATTGAGTCTTCACCTGTATGAAACAATTCTGAGAAATTGGAAATACACAAAAGTACAGCTTTAGGTGACTAAGCACTATAATTTTAATAGAATAAGAGAATATGACAAAAGTATGAAATTTCGCACGGGCGGGCCCCGGTAGGGTGTGATTTGGAACCCGGGATTCCCGTGAGCGCCATGGCGCCTACGTTTTAAACGGTGCGAAAGAAAAAAATTTAAAAAAAAAAAACGTTTTAATAACAAGCTTTTATGTAATGATGCACTAAAAAGTAGAAAATAAATTATACACTACTATTTAAATTACTATAAAGAAAAGCGTGGGTCACTTTAGTACTTTAGTACCTATTGGATACCTTTACTAATATTTGAGAAGAGACCCACGCTTTTCTTTATAGTAATTTAAATAGTAGTGTATAATTTATTTTCTACTTTTTAGTGCATCATTACATAAAAGCTTGTTATTAAAACGTTTTTTTTTTTGAATTTTTTTTTCAGTACTTTACATGTTTTATTTACAATAGTGTTACATGACTAAAAACCATTACACGTCTATTGAACGTGATGGCGCAGCTATTAAACCTGATGGCGCAGCTATTGAACGTGATGACGCGTGTGGTGTGGTTGGATAGACATGCCTACTAATTCTGTCCAAATTTTAATTAATTCATAAAAAATTAATTAGGCATCCAATTAAGTCAAATTTAATTTCAGATTGCATTGTCTTCATGTCTTGAACCCACGTGTCAAATGTGAATCGTATCGGTCAAGTAGAAGTGTCCCGAATTTTCACTCCTGCGTTTCGATCTAGACAGACAGAGGATGAAATGGGGCATCATCGACGTTCACTAAATTGAATTAAGTACATCGCCCCGGTGCCTCGACAAGGTGCTATTTGGCGACCTGGGCTATGCTCAGGGCCGGCGCTACCTATAAGGCGAACTAGGAGGTCGCCTAGGGCGCTGTCCGGAGGGGGGCGCCAAAATGGTTGAAAAAAAACAAATAGAAAGTTTGAGGGGGGGGGGGGAAATGCAAATCGAAAGTTTGTCCCTGGGCGCCGGGAAGGGTTGCAAACGCATCTGATAATACGGGGGTCACGAAAAAAATTGAGGGGGGGGGGCGCTTTTAATAAGTTTTGGCTAGGGCGCTAAATAACCTGGGGCCGGCACTGGCTATGCTGAGAGCACCATGGCGCCTTCATTAGTTTTAAAGAGCCAGGGGCCTTACACAGCGCCCCTGCGGTAATGTAATTGGGGGCACCCGAGAGCGCCCCTCTACGTCACCGAAGTGTTTTACCTCCACTTTAACGGTGAGTAATTAACGTACACTCAAAGCTTTTATGCGGTAGTGTGGTTAACCCGTTCCCTTATAAATATGATCAAAGCGCAGGCATTGGTTACATTAAAATTACCCAGACTTAGAAAACAAGACCATACATATATTATAGGATTGGTAATGCGTTGATGAAAACCTCTAAAATATTTAGTCAGACATTCTTCTAGTACCCGCGACAACGCACAGGCACGAGTACGTTAGTTATTTAATGTAACCAGTGGCGTAGCGAGGTCGGGTGTCACCCCCCTCAGAGGCCGTAACGACTCTTCCCAGGGACAAACTTCAGTTTGCACCCCCCCCCCCTGAAATTTTTCTCTATATATTTTACTATTTTTTTTGCCTTGGTGTCACCCCCCCCCTACATGGTGTCACCCGGTGCGGTCCGCACCCTTCGCCTTCCCCCCCCCCCCTCGCTACGCCTCTGAATGTAACTAATATAAATAATTGATATTACCGTTCCGACTGGGAAAGCAATAGTTGAGTGAATGTGTCTCGCCAGTTTCGTAGACATTTGTGCTGCAAAGCCGCAAGTTCAGCTAAATCACTGACTACACAGAAGCCAAAGTACAGGGTTTGGAGACACTAAAAAAATGCAGTTGCTTTAGAATGAATTTTAAAATATTCACGTTTATATAAAAATGTAAGATTTTTTCAAAAATATTACTCACAATATATTGGGGAAAGGGGGAGAAGTTAAAATTATGCAGGTAACAAAGCTGCATTTTGTCTAAAGTAAATTGTGCGAATACTCTTATCCCACCATGTGACCAGACACGTGTGGCATCCTAACCGCCAGTGACAAAATGGCCCCCGCCCAAAAGAGTCACCGACAAATGAACCCCGTCAAAAGAGTCATCGACAAATGAACCCGTCATATAGGCTCCCTACAAATAAGCTGGGATCAATAAGGCTCTCTATATATAGGCTCCCGTCATGAAGGGCCTGTTCAAAATAGGTTCATGTCCTTTCAACTCCCTTCATTTAGACTCCCGACGCAACTACCCCTGTCATTTTAGCTCAAGACAAAACGGCTTCAGGCTCCAGATAAAAAGCACCATGTTAATACGGTATCCGTAGAGACTAAATCTCCGGGCAGAGCCCCCCCCCCCCCCCCCAAAAGAAGAAACTCACTCTTCGGTGGGAAAGGAAAGGGGGGGGGGGGCAAATAGTCGGGAGCCTATACGTCGCTAGTCAATAAGACGAGAGCAAACAATGTAGGGGCCCTTTTGTCCTGGCTCTTTATCTCAAGGGCCGTTTTCATCCTGAAATCGTGGCCCAACTGGCGCCATCATAATTTTTTTTAAAATTGTAAACTCAGTCCTTGTCCTCCTTTTTTAGAAAGCTGTATTTTATTTTTAGCTAAAACCTGAATACTCCTCTTTTTTTGTGTGTCAAAAAGTCAATTCCTTTTTTATCCAACTACAATAATTTTCGTTTGAGTATCATTATTGCTACTACAAAGTAGTGATAACTGCCAATATCATTATCAGCTACTCTCTACACAATCTTTTCCATTATTGTAGATTAATACTTGATTGATATTGTTTTCTATTTTCACATTTGGTGGTTTCCATGTGTTTTAATTAATGCGCATGTGTTTAAACAATGTACCTCCTAGTGTAAGTTTGTTTTCTTGGCAAAGACAAATAAGCTGTATAAATTACCGAAAATACTAAATCGTCAAATATATCAGCGATTTCCGGTAACCGGATGAGGGACTTTATTCTACTTTTGGTTTTCTACCAACTAAAAAAATGTTTGGGGTTCTGGAGAATAAAAATCCGGATCTTCAACACACTAGTAAAACCTGTTTTACTCTATGGAGCTGAGACATGGAGAATAACTGCTTTAAATAAGAAGAAAATACAATCATTTATAAACGCATGCCTTAGAAAGATCCTGCGAATTCGCTGGCCTAAAACCATCAGAAATGATGTTATTTGGCAACGGACGAATCAACTGCCCAGTTGAAGTAGAAATCCTCCAGAGAAATGGAAATGGATCGGCCACACATTTGGGAATCCTGTATCCAGCATAACAAGACAGGCCCGCACCTGGAATCCACAAGGCAGGAGGAGGAGAGGCAGACCAAGAAAGACCTGGAGACGTGAACGGGAAGAAGACACCAAGAAGATTGGATACACCTGGGGACAATTAGAGAATAACCCAGCAGAGGACGTCTGGCAAGCTCTTGTCAGCGGCCTATATCCCAGTAGGGACGACAGGCAAACCTAACCTAACACTTGAGTGCTCTTTCAGATTGATAGACGAAATTTCACATGTAAGTAAAATATTTAATTATCTGCCTTCCATCAAATTTTAAGTAATTTCTGTTGACCGGAAGTAATACTTTTCGCTATTTCTGATTTCTCAAAAAAAACCCACCGCATTTAGGTAATTTATTTCCCCCGCAGATTGGTAAACGTGAGAAGCGGACAATAATGTTTAGAATAGAAAATAGATTTTTAAAATATAGTCCTAAAAATAATATTCTCTCTATGAAGTCATACTGACCTGTTTATAGAGACGGGATTTTTCTCGCGATGACAAGAGTCGAAAATTCCAACGAAGCTAGTAATGAACGGTGGAGGTAACTAATGACTCTTTCATTTGGCCATATTTATGATACATTTTACATAAATATAACAGAAAATTGAAAACATATCACAATCCATGACCAAACCAAAAAAAAAAAAAAATCCTAGAATAAACTTTAAACTACCCTGTTCGAGACAACAATGAGTAAATATAAGCAGCGGTTATGTTTCTATACAATAATAGAGTGGTTTACCTTGAACATTTTCTATTCACAGGTCTTTTCTGTTGATTTTGTAGTTTTAATATGGTTATTTTGTATTGTTTTAATATACGCTTGTATATTAACTTCTCTTTTTTTTCCAAATATGGTTGAAATGAATGACTAATTAGACCTTTCAGAATTAATAGTGTGCATCAAGACCACAACAATTGTTGGGAGGACGAACTTTTGAACGCTTTTAGCAGTAATCCATCCAATATTAGATCGCCCATAAAAGACGTTGCTTTTACGTTATTTACGCATCATACACAGCGCGATAGCTACTGGTGGTCTATCACCGGCTCCTTTGGTTCGTCGGACCCGGGCCCCCATGCAGGCATTTGGTGGCAAGCCTTTTTGACAAGGATAATGAGTTGAGGCCGTTTTGTCAAACGTCTCAAATTAGCAGGTTTGCTACATTTATGAGCATTCGTTTTGAGCAAGGTATAACGTATACAAATGCTTATTTATCATTACGAGCCGACCCGCTGCGTATGATACGCCGCTATTTAGTTTTTTTTTTTTTCTACTTTTCAGTAATTTATAATTTGTGAATTCGACAGTACCAATCAGTGGCGAAACTAGAAAAAAAGGGCCACCCCGCAAATAAATTTCTGGGCCCCTATGTATTATATATATATAATATATATATATATATATAATGTGTATATATATATATATATATATACTATATATATATATATATATATATATATATATATATATATATATATATTATATAATGTATATATATATATATATATATATATATATATATATATATATATATATATATAATGTATATACAAACACATGATACAAACATTGGATACTCATTTCTGGCCTGATCTGGTTTTGAAAACAATTTCTTATTTTTTTCAATTTAAATAAATTACAACATGTCATGTGTGAGTGCATTATTTTGTTTTGAATTTTAAAAATTCAGTTTTAGAACTAGTTTATTCAACATGTTTGCCTACACCCTGCTGTTTAGCCGGTCAAAAGAATATAAAACGTGAAAGCTTTGTATGTGTAATGGTTTCTCGTGTTATATTTATTTTAATGTTTTTTTTTTATTTATATTATTTGTTTTAAACATATTTCCTTTTTATGCTATGTCATTCTTTGGTATATTTTTTTAAAATAATAATTAAGAGAAGTAATTGCTTTTTAATTTGTTTAGTACAAATATATCAAAAGGAGCTTATGAGCACCCCTATTTAACTATTTAAAAAAGGGAAATAAGTCCTTGGAAGTGTTTTGAACGTTTATTTATATTATTTGTTTTAAACATATTTTCTTTTTATGCTATGTTATTCTTTAGTATATTTTTAAAAATAATAATTAAGAGAAGTAATTGCTTTTTAATTTGTTTAGTACAAATATATCAACAGGAGCTTATGAGCACCCCTATTTAGCTATTTAAAAAAGGGAAATAAGTCTTGGAAGTGTTTTGAACGTTTGCCTATCTTTCACACTACAGCTAAGGCATATTTTTTTTACGCAACAGCATGGGTTAGCTACTGTATAACATCACTACTGTAGTAGATCAGAGTTTCTTCCAGGCATCTCTTCGGGGGGGGGGGGGGGTGGGGGGGCGAAGCTTGAAAAAATTCTACCGTCCCCCCCCCCCCCCCCCCCCCGAACGAAATGAAATTTATATTATTTATATAGAAAATATATACTTTTAAAACAGTGTCCGCTCCCCCGAAGAAAGTCTACGCCCCCCCCCCCCGAAAATTTCGAGTGCCCCCCCCCCCCCCCCCGGAGAAAAAGTCTGGAAGAAACACTGTAGTAGATCTGTTTATTATTTACAAAAGCTTATAGTTATATCGTCAACTCAAGAATGCAAGAAAATTATATTTTCTAACCATAAAAATGTATTATGGTCGGCTATGGGCCCCTAAATGGCGTGGGCCCCCCCGCATTTGCAGGGTCTGGCGGCACTGTAGTTCCGCCCCTGGTACCAATGCTGACACTGAAAATATTTGCTTAAAAACACTAAACCCCCCTTCCCCCCCCCCCCCCCCCCCCACGTGAAAGCAGCCTCCTCTTAGTTACCTCCTCTAAGTTTAAAAATCGTTTCAAACTAAATTAATCTGCCCCTAATAGTAATAGCCGTCACCAAACCCGTCTCTATGATTGTAAAATGTAAACAGCGTGACCACAGCTCACCCAGACAATGTGGGGTGGGGGTGGTAGTGATAGTGATAGAGAGAAGAGAGGGGACTGCAAGGAGGCGCTTGCAGCTTGTTTTCTAAAGGCTCACAGAAGAGGATTATATATATAGATTTTTATTGAATATATAGCATTATATAGGTTCTCCTCAGGAATTTTTCCGCGTTCACCTCCATTCATTAAGACCTACACGTCATAAACTGTAGATTCGCCACAGTTAACGGTCACAAATCTTGACTCACTCCCGTATCAAATCATATCTGACATCATTTATGGACAACCCCCATATCGTTCATTGACATTTTGACAACAAAGGATAAACCAAAATGTGTCTGAAAGTAGGTATTCAAAATGAAATTTTTATAATGAAATTAAATAAAATTTAACACTTCCACCTGATAGAGACTGTTTTCATCAGAACAGAAACACCAAATTATTGATGTATGTCCATTTTTAAAAAAGTTATGAATTTTTTAAAACTCAAAAAATGCGTTCGTTTTTTGAACAGTAAAGGGTATATTTGAGACCCCTACTAACTTCTACAATAACTAAGTTAGAACTCTCAATTTCTTGCACACACAGCCAGTAATACAAATAGCAAACCCAATTTTTTTCAAGGTTGTCAGACCGATATAAGTAGAAAATTTATTCACATAAAAATGAGCCAAAGCACAATTTTACCGAAGTACGAAAAGGGAGACAAAAAGTTAATTTACAGTCATTTTTAAAAAATCATAGAAAATCAACTAATTAAGTCACATTAATATTATAAATGTTCTAAGAAAGGAAATTTCAAACCATGTTAATATAAAATAAACAGGTAAAGAATTAATAAAGAAAGTAATTAGCGAGACCAGATTCAGCAAGGTCAGTTTATAAAAATTAGAAATTTCATCCTTTTTCAAAAAATTATTAAAAAAATATTTAAGTAAGGTATCTTAATAAATTTTACACCAACTTAAAGCACATGATGTTCTTAATATATAATAAACACAGAGGACATAAAATAATCATTCTGCAAAACAATACAAGGCATCCTTCCTTAACCGCCCAAAATCAAGAATTTTCATTACCTAACATCTTGCAAAAAAGTGTTCTACTTTAAGAAAGTAATATAAATTGTGTAGGAAACATGTTAGCATTACTTTGTTATAAAAAACTAAATAACTATACTACTTCTTTACTTATATACTATGATAAGAAGAAATTCCATGCATTTTTAAAAACTGACGAAGTAAGATAATTAGTTAAACTGAAATTTCTTTTTAAATTACCCTAATAGAGTTGTGATGTTCATCTAGTTTTGTTACTCTGGTTCCTAATCATGACTTGTTTAGCATAAATTTACTTGTTACTAGTATATTTAATTCTTCTAGTTAGTTATTGATCAAAGTCAACTTCTGGAAATGTCTAGGTCCTAACTTATACAATTATCAGAAATCTTAGAGCAGGTTCAAAAAGACAGGTCAATATTCTGATTGGGAAAGTTCTCTATGAGGTTGGGTAGCATTGTAATTAATAGTCAATATCCTGGTTGAGTTTGTCCTTCTTCCAAGGTTACAGATCAAATTATGGAATCTAGTAAGGGATCCTTCCATTGGTCCAGAGTATAGAAAATGTCCTGTGAATAAAAACAATTAATTAGCATTTCAAATATACTGACTTATATAGCAGGCCTGTATATCTTTATACCAACTTAGATATCAATCATGTAACATTACATCATTATAAATAATAAGCAAAGTGCATACAATACTAACATTTGACATATGGTTTCCTTCAAAAGTATTCAGGAGTCCTGTTGTTGCTTTCACAACAATACAAAATTTTTGGTAGGCCAATGAGTTTCCCCTTTCTTTTATGCTAATATCTTGCTCTGTAAATAGAATAATAATAATATTAAAAGTAAGGCTGCTCAATGCTTTTTAGATATTAAAATGTAAGCACTATAGATAGTTCTACTACTAGATCTAAATATTAACATGAAAGCAATAGTGAATCTAAGTAGATCTAGACTAAATCTAGAAACAACTTTGGACTAAAACTATTATGGAAGGGGGGGCTACATTTTATTTTAAGTCGTCATTACAATAAATCTAGAGATAAAAAATGTAAAAGATCGTAATATTCTAAAATTTAATGTAACTACTGCACATATATAGAATAGTTAACTATGAAACTAGGAAAGACAAAAAAAAAAACAATGCTACAATAAATTGAAAGTATGCTGTTAACCGCTGCGGTAAATTAATAGTTGAACCCAACACTACGAGAAAGTAAAAAAAAAACATGGCGGGACAATCGGCTTGAAATATCGACAAAATATTGATAGTTTAATCGGCCGATGTTATTAACTAACATAATTTACTAAAACAAATTAAATTCTATCATCCTTTTAAACATCTTTTTGATTTATTGTGCATTCCTTTTTTATTTCAGTGACCATAAATTAAATACAACTGACTTTTAAAAAAGGCTAGGTCATTTTTTGGAAAAAAAAATTTTAAGCGTGGAGCAATTACCGATAAGCGGACACTAATATTCAAATGTATTAAAGCAGCAGTTAATCATAAATAAATAGAATATAGCTAGTAATATAATGTGCATTCAACTTACCTGCACGTGTTTTTAAATCCACTGTAATCAACGAATAAACACAAAATCTTGCTCTGAACCGAGGTCGGGTGTTCCGGAATTCAACACAATCTTGACTCAAGCCGGCGAAATTTAGATGCGGGTCGTCGCGATTTGTATACATTGGTTTCATTTACTGCGGTCCGACCCCATATTAAATCGTAACAGTTTTATGGCAAATTGGATGCCCTTTCGGAATATACAACTTTGGCGGCTGTAAAATTATTTTTTAATGGAAAAAAATCATTTTAAAATTTTAAATTGAACATTTTTAGCATTTAATTATATTATACAGCTGGTAAAGTTATACCATCTTACAGAGCTACCATTCTTCTTTCTAAATCAGTGGTTTCTAATTGCGTATGTGTTATGGGGTCGGACCGCCGCGCGATGCCGCAACGCGACCAAAAAATTTTAAAACCGGCTTAAATTTTTCGGCTCATTTAGAATACCTACACTGAAAGGTGGAGACTTGGGATCGACCATAAATGACAACACACGCTTAAGGCAAGGGGTGGAATGGCTGATTTTTTTAAGATGATGTTTTAGAGGGAAGCTGGTGGATAATAAATGTTGTCTCTCTCTATATAAACATGATGAAAAACATTTATCTTAGTCAAAATTTTGGCTAGAGATATTAGAAAAAGGCAGAGCAAAACTGGTAATATTTTACATTATGACCTTTTGTGACATTGACAACTAAAATATGATGGAGGTTGGGGTTTAATTAAGGTAGAGAGAAGTAAAAAGAACTGACATAATTTACGATTAAATCACTAATTAAAGAAAATACACACTTAAAACCTAAAATGAAAATAGCAAACATTTAAACATAAGGAAAAAAATCAAACTGTGTAGTTTGTTCAAATAAGCATTAGTATTAAAAAACGGGAGTTTATAAATGGATACAAGTTGCATCTCACAATACTTCAATAACTGATGATGATGTTTGTCAGTAACTTCAATTTTTAAAGGGCAGACAAAAAAAAAAACCACACTTTGTATGATTTAAACAAGACAATAAAAGTTTCTTCCAGGCATCTCTTCGGGGGGGGGGGGGGGGGGGGCAAAGCCCCCCTCCGAAAAATTTTTACCGCCCCCCGAACGAAATGAAATTTATATAATTTATATACAAAATATATACTTTGAACAGTGTCCGCCCCCCCCCCCCCCCGAAAATTTCAAGTGCCCCCCCCCCCCCCCCCCCGGAGAAAAAAAGTCTGGAAGAAACACTGAAGACAATCATATTTAAATATGCATCAATACAATATTATATTGAATATGTATATTATATACATTTTCATACAAATAGAAACGAAAGGAAAGTTACTCTAAATAATATTTTCTTAAGATGGCTGATGTTTTTAATAGCAAATTAAATAACCCGTTATCTAGTTAGATAATTGTGGGTTTCGGGGGGGGGGGGGGGTCATCCATAAATGACATCGCGTCTGTCACTTATCATCACAAAATAACCAGACCTCAATTTACAAAAAAAACACCAATTTTGACTGAGCATGGATCTGACCACACTATCCCTTCATATACTGACGTCACAGGTGACCCACTCGACTCTACTTCACCTGCCCAGTGTCCCGCCAAATCTCAGACATGTTTTTATCGTTTGAAAAAAAGATTGCGGCCGAGCATGTCTCTGAGCATACTATACCTTCAGAAACAGGTGAACTCTACTTCACCTGCCCTGTATCCCGCCAAGTCCCGATAGGCAACTTTATCATTCACATCTAAAAAAAAAAATTAAAATTGTCTTTTAACATTGATGTGTCTAGAACCCGTGCCACCCGCATGGAAGCCTATAACCTTTAGCTATCTAGACTCGTGAAGTCATTGACGTTTTATAGTTTGAGACTGCTTAAGAAACTTGATTTATGCGAATAGGCAAGAGACGAAACTACAGTGCCGCCAGACCCCGATATGGGGGGGGGGGGGGGTGCCGTTTAGGGGCCTACAGCAGACATTAAATTATTTTTTTTATGGTTAAAACAATAATTTTCTTGCATTTTTGACTTGATAGTTGTTTTGTAAAAAGAATACTGTAGCTGCGGTTGTATTACCTTTATTCTATAGACACCATCCCAAGTCCTCTTCCGCCTAAAATAAAACTCGCCGTTGTCGGCAAAATTCTTTTGAAAATAAATCAAAGTCCATCGCGCGAGAGGCCGCTAGTTATTAAGATGACTTTTGCTTCTTTATAGCATTGATTAGGGGCCCACAATCCATTGGGATTTTATAACATAACATGTTCGTCTGTTGTATTGGTAGAACTACTATTCTGTACTATTTCGGTTTTATGTACGTTTACTTCTTTTTGTTTAACAAACAAATACGACAGTAAACATATATAATTTGAATTCTCTCCCTTGAGTGTTTAACAATAGGCTTTAAAAAGTAGTTGAGACCACTCCAACAGTAAAATTTGAGTAGGCCTAATCATAGACCTAACATTTTTTAAAATGTGTAGTTGAGCGCCCCGAGATCCCCAGGGGTCCGCTTATGGTGTGTCCTGCACAGGGGGAAGGTGTATATTCTAAAATCGGAAGATTCACAAATTGAAAAAAAAAATTGAAAAAAAAATTTAAAAATTAAGTTTCACTTGATGTGTCTCGAACCCTTACCACCTGCGTGGTGTCAAGTACACAATCATCTCAGCTATTTAGGCACCTAATGAATCCATAGCTAAACAAAGATTTCTATAAAATAATTAAGGCCTGAAAGTTTAATATAGAAATTTATTATTGGAATAGATTCTAGAGTAGATAGAGTCTAAATCTAGAATCTAGATCTTAGCGCCTAAGTCTAGTTTTTCCGTAGATCTAGTCTAGATCTAGAATCTCTAGATCTAGAATCCAAATAGATAAAGTAAATTTTATAAGTTTAGGCCGAGAAAATTATATTGTATTATACATTTCATAGCGTACGTTGATCTAAATCAAAGTTGAATGAAATAGTTCCTTTCTTTATATTCTAAAATCGGAACATGACGCCATTATAGTTTTGCGCTCTTTCCTTAGTGTAAACATTACTGACGTCATTGTTAATCGCGTTCTTGCCACAACTATACTTAAACACTTTCCGCTTGCATAATTAAAATTGTTTTTCTACATGCTTTTATTTTTTATTTGTCTTCTTTAAATAAACTTTTGTTTATACTTTTAAAACATCTACCATATTATTTTCAACAAAAGTCCGTATCAAGTTCTCCATAAATCGCAGAAGATACTGATATGATACCCTGTGAAAATATTTTGCGGACAGAGAGAGAGAGAGAGAGAGAGAGAGAAAGAGATAGAGAGAGAGAAGTGCGCACATGGGCTTTTATATATTATGATAGATTTTCATAGATATACTATCTCGAAAAGGGTTAATAAAAATTAATTAGGATATTTAAGATAAAATTGATTTAACCATAAATGGTGATCTGTTATTCAATTATCTATAATATTTTTAAAATATAAGAAAATATAGGCCTACTCATATTTAAAGACATATTCATTGATTCACTCTCCCCCCCCCCCCCCACGTTACTAGTTTTGGCCGAATTTACGATGCTAAAGTAAGATTTTACTGATTATCTATCGTTTTAGGAACATAAAATCGCCCGCGACTAGTAATGTGAAAAACAGGTGACTCCTTAAATTTTATAAATTATTTCACATTTTAAGGAGGATTTATGTTTTGAAAATACAAAATGTTTCAGTGTTTCATTTATGTACCCGTTTTTAAAGAATAGAATTAAAACTTTTCAGTAATAAATGAAGACTAGCGATGTTTCCAACAGATGCAACCATGCTCATTTACTACAGCAGCCATCTTGTTTAAGTTAAGTTTTTTTTTTTGTAAACATATAGATCTAGATCTAGCACAAGATTAAGGGGAAGCCAATCTATTTTACAAATGGCTGCTGGTTATATACTATATATAGCAAATCTTGCTCGCAAACACTGCTGTTTAAAGTTAATTTCTGGCCCATATTGATTTAGGCCTATCCATTGTTTTAGGTTTATTATTCATTTATCGGTAATCTATTGTTTTAGCGTAATCAATTCGGCTGCAGTAGAAATGTGCGGGAGAGGTAACTGATGAATATATTTGTTTAAATAAGTATAATTTAAGTCAAATGTTACAAAACATAACAGATAATTGATTTAATATAACAATCACTGACCAAAACAATTTAAAATATCATGAAACTAACTTTAAACAAGGTGTTTGAGATAAATATTAGCAGATAAAAACAGCGGCCATCTTTCCAAATAAAATTTAGAGTAGTTTCCCTTGATACACATGTCTATTCGTATGTATATTGTGTTGATTTTGTTTTTGAATATACATAGCTGTCTTGTTTAATAAAAGTGGGACAGAGGGCCGTCTTCTTATCTTTAATTTCAATTGAAATTAAGGCTATGTATGTATGTACATCCAAGATCTCAAAGACTTTTGGGAGGTCCAACATTTATTAAACCCTTTTGTACTGATTAACTTGTCAATTATTAGGTCGTCCATATTCTTCATAAATGACGTTGGACTCAAAATATGGGACGGTGTAAAATATTTTTTCAAAAATGATGAAGAATATATTCGTGTTCGTTAGACATTGTGATTAAGGGTTCGGGTATAGTAGAACTGCGATATGATATTAAATCATCATCTTGCTTTTAGTAACTATTGGGTGAGAGGGAAATCGTCGGGAAAAAAATGACGTCATTTATGGGCGATCCATTTAATTAAGCCTAGTTGTTTTTTTTAGTCTTAGACCTACACCTTTTCTGAATTAAGATTATTGTGTTTTTTAAAATAGGTTCAAATTTTAATTAGTTACATTTGAATACCACATGGTTTGTTTTTTTTTTGGTGTTTTTTTTCCTTCTGCTATCATCAGTTTTTTTATTTCTTCAGTAGTCAATGTTTACCCCTCCCCACCACACATTATTAAAACAACAAAAAACCACCCACTATATATGTCATAGCGTAGATATATAGAATTAGACTAGACGAGTAGAGGTTACCATAGGACGGTACGAACTTGACAGTAGACGATTTGGTGCGAGAGTATTGTGCGCGTGTTCAATAAAATGTGTGTGGCGTGAGTGTGACGTGAGCATGGTGCGACAATGTACCGATGACGTAAGACGCAGCAGTGAAGTTAGTTGGGGGTTAGATATAGTAGAAGACGGACGTATTTTTTGATATTGTACAAATGATCTATAAGTGTGTGTTAATAAAGTTCATGTTATTTCATAAACGAAGTTGTTGACATTGTTAATTAGTGTCTGCGGAACATAAGAGTGATTCCCGTCCTCCTCACGAGTATAATGGTTGCCGTATGAATAGTAGTAGATCAGAATATATTGAGATTATATATAAATCCCCCCCCCCATCACAATATAGTGATATCTCCCTCTAGAAAAAAAAACTAGATGAACCTATAGTTCGTAGGAAAATTAGAATCTATCACTTAAAAAAAAAGAAATACGTCATTTTTCTAAACCACGCCGTTTCATCCCCCAATAAGCACAACGTCACAAAGTTCGCGGCGCGTGTGACGTCATTTGTCATTAGGCTAATGTTTAAGAAAGAGATACCGCGTAATTAAAAAAAAATCAAAACAGGCACTAAATGACTATGACGATGAGACTAGCTACATTTAGCCTGACGAATAGATCTAAATGACTTTACTTCGGTGAATTATATTGGTGTTTAATTTATTACAGTGGCATGAAGTTCTCCCTCTGCTATACAAATTCACGTGCTTTTAATTTCTGCAACATGCTGCCCTGAGATGTTCGGTTCTAAAATGCCCGTGACACAGCGGCTTCGGTAAATGCATTTAGGCTCCCGGTCCCACCTATAAACGTCTGTCCATTAAGCTCCACGCAAAACGTGTGATTAATATGTGGACATAAGCGGCGCTAGTGGTGGTGTCAACAGGGGCCAAGCTCAGGTCTTAAGCTAAAGGTGCTCCGCACTTCATAAAAGACAAAATTGATGTTCAGATATCGTTGGACTCTGGCGTTTTGCCGACGGCCGTACTCCTAATGCACAGTCTTAGAGGCTGTCCACTGCTAACACTATTTTATGTTAAATTTAAGCCAATACTGAGCTGTGGCTTTACATTAGTTCAGTGGCGTAGCGAGGTCGAGTGTCACCTGGTGCGGCACTTAATGGTGTCTTGGACTCTTGTCGAATATTGTTGACAGGCGCTACTTGGTTTGAGCCTTATTGTCAGAAGTTATTTCATTTGGAGTCAATATAGTGCGGCTTATTTTCGTCGGTAGGCATTTAGTGGCAGGCCCTTTTTGGCGGGGATGATGTGCTCAGGTTGTTAAACACCGCTTAGGACAACAGGCATGCAATAGTTATGATCATTCGTTATGAACAAATGTATGCATGAAAACGAACGCTTTATGTTCCTCAATTTCATTGAGCACAGCTTTAAAGAAGATTCCAAAATAGACGTCACGCATCCCCCCCCCCCCCGGACCACCCTGCGTAAGTTGACGGCACATTAGCATAGCATATGTGACATCGTTATGGATAACACCATATAAATCATTTTGGGTATTTGGTATCAACATTTTGACAACAAAGGTTATTCAAAATGTATATAGGACTTGACATCTACCATAAATGACATCGCACACTTAAGGGGTGGAGTAACTGGTTTTGAGACGACGTTTTACGCGGGAAATGGGAGGGGTAAGAAACGTGAAACGTTATGTATTTCGCCAAATACAAAAATGCTGAATATATCGTTTTCATTAGAATTATGGCTTGACTTTTTAACAGGCAGGGCAAAAAGGTAATTTTCGACATTACGACTATTTCGTAACGGCGAAAATGAGGGGGGGGGGGGGGGGGGGTTAAGGGGAAGAAAGGTCAAAAAACAGGACGTCATTTATGATTAAATCACTAATCAAAGGAAAAAAGCATGAAAATATTACATGAAAATAGCAAACAAACAATAACACAAACAATAAGAATTAACTCAAACTAATATTTAAATAAACATTAGATATGTAGTGGTAGCTCTATAAAAATAGGGAGTATCTTAATGTGTAAAAATTGCATCTCATAATAATAATTCTAGAACTGATGTTTATTGTCAGTCAATTAAATTGTTTAAAGGGCAGAATTTAAAAAAAAAAAAGCATGCTTTGTATTTAAACACAAGACTAACGTATTTAATAGCAAACATCAATACATTTCCATACAAATAGAAATTAAAGGGAAATGACTCAAAATAATATTTTCTTAAGATGGCCGCTGTTTTTAATAGCAAATTTAGTATCTGGAACATCGATGTTAAACCTTAATTTCATGACATTTTTATTGATTTAAACCTTAAATGTGGTTTAATATTCAATTATCTTTAGTATTTTAGTAAAATATGCAAAAATATATTCACATCTAAGCCATATTTGATAGTTACCTTATCCCTACATTACTAGTGACGGCCGAATTGATTACGCTAAAGCGATAGATTACCCATTTATCTATAATATTTGACACAAATATATCACAATATACATATACTTCTATTAAAGTTATTAAAGCCTTGACAATGAGGTAACTTTTTCGTACATTACTAGCTGCGGGCGGATTTTACGTACCTAAAACGATAGATTACCCTAGTCTACTAATAGTTAATAATAGTACTAGTACTACTATAGTACTATTACTACTAGATCTAGATCTACATCCTAGATCTAGACCTAGATATCTATCCTATCTAGATCTAGTAATTACTAAATTAGGCCTAGGCCTAATTATTTATTTTTTTACACTTTTGTGACCTTTTTTTTTTTAGTAAAAATAAAGTAGATCTAGATCTAGATTCTACTTTTACTCACGATATTCCAAACAGTCAAAAACATAAATTTAGATTTGAATCCTTTTTGTCCTATGTCTACATTAAAAATATCATAATATGTAGAGAACAAATCAATAATAAATATAAGGACATGCAGTCCAAATATAAGGTATTTAGAACTACTCCTGGTCTTGAGTTTCGCCATTTTATTAATGGACCTTGATTTTTCTAGATCTAGAATCTAGCTAGATTCTATATTGGCGTGGCAATATCGGGATGTGTACAGTTTGCCATGTCAAACTTTTAAAGTGTTGCCAAACCAATATCTCTATATTCTAACTATATAATTATAAATCTACTACCAAAACTCGAGTTTGTTTACAACTTTATTTATTTTTTGGCCGCATTTGCTCGGATCGCTCTGCGGTCCGTTAAATCTTCTCTCTAGGTAGCACGCGATGTAAATATTTAATAATATAGATATCAGGAATGCCCGACTTTTTTTCGTCTTCTTTTCTTAGCAATTCATTTCAATGTTGACATAAAGTTTAAGTGTTTTATTCAATACCTAAGGTAGGCGCAGGTTAAAAAAAAGAATAGAATTGAATCTAGATATAGTTATTATAGTAGGTCAGATGATGGTCCTAAATCAGTAATCTATCGTTTTAATTGGCGTAATCAATCGTCGGCAGTAGTAATGTGCGGGAGAAGTAACTGACGAATATAGTATAGGGCTGGTAAGTCGGTCACCAACCAGTTCTATGGCTCATGCAGGTTGGGGGTTAGCTATTGTAGAAGACGGATGTGTTTTGATATTGTGTAACCAGAGTTTCTTCCAGGCATCTCTTCGGGGAGCCCCCCCCCCCCCCTCCGAAGAAAGTCTACCGCCTCCCCCCCCCCCCCCCGAACGTGATGGAATTTATATAGTAAACATACTTTTACTAGTGTCCGCCCCCCCCCCCCCCCTGGAAAATGTTGACCGCGCCCACCCCCCCCCCCCCCCAAATATCAAGTGCCCCCCTCCTCCGCCGAAGAAAAAAGCCTGGAAGAAACACAGTGTGTAACTGATCTACAAGTGTGTTATAATAAAGTTAATGTTATTTTCATGAACGACGTTGTTAATATAATTAATTAGTGTCTACGGAAAAATAAGAGTGTTCCCGTCCTCCTTCACAAGTATAATAGTTACAGTGTTAATAACAGTATTCAGAATATATATATATATATATATATATATATATATATATATATATATATATATATATATATATATATATATATGTTACGGTCAAAGCCCGAAGTCGGCCAATGCTAGGATTGGCCGGCCAATCCGCGCATTGGCCAATATCGCATCCCATAGGTCGGTCAAAGTCCGAAACTTTGCTTGATTTCGGCCTTTGGCCGGCCAATCCGCAGACTGGCCATGGTGGACCGGCCAAAGTCTTAATTAGAAGATCATGAGCAGATTTTGTGTTTTTTTTTTTATGCCGTAAGGATCATGAAATTAAGTCTTTATTGATTATTAATTAAAGTAAATGACAATGTTTTTCACAAACTATATTGTGATGGATTGGAATCACTGACGAGAAGCCACATTTATTGTTAACAGTAGTTTATTCACACCATGAGGAAAGAGAGAGAGGGCGGAAGTCACGAGACACTTATATACATAACATGTAAGGGACATCACTCAAGATAACAATATAAATATAATACTAATACAGAAGAGTGAGTTCCCTTGACTTCACAAGTCTCACTATATTACATCCCTTTACCCTTAGTAAACACAACACATCTCTCAATAGAACAATTTACAGTATCCTAAATCACCAATTATATTGTAACATGAACACTATGGTAGATTACATCCTTACAAACAATGCACAATATGTTACAACATAATTAAGATACAACATAATGATGTCAAAGTCCTTTTGACCTTTAAAATCATAGGTCTAACTTATTTGGGACTTTGATTGTCCTGTTTGACCTTCTCAGTGGCCTTTGATTTGGTGACTCAATATTCTGACCATATGGATTCTCTATCTCAGGAGGTCTAGGATTTAAATCATTAACTCCAGAATTTACATTTTCTGACTCTAGACAACTTGGTTCACTCATATCAACAGAACTTGGTTGTGGAACAAACTGAGTTGGTGTGAACTGTTCAGATTTGGTGGGATTGACAGATTCACACTTATTATCTGCACAAGTTATTTTTAACTGGTCTGCATGTCTACGGACAATAAGTCCATCATTTGTTTTTACTTTATAAGACACAGGTCCTGTACATTGAACAATTTGACCTGGTATCCATTTTTCCCTTCTCCCATAATTTCTCAGATACACATTGTCATTAACACCAAATTCTCTTTCAATGGATGATTTGTCATGATTTACTTTTTGTGTATGTTGATGTTGGGAAACAGACCTTTGAACAGTTGGATGTAGTAGGTCAAGATGAGTTTTAATTTTCCTACCACATAGCAATTCACATGGTGCAACACCTGTTGTTATATGAGGAGTTGTGCGGTATTTGGTTAAGAACCTGTTTACTCTTTCTCTAAGAGAAAACTTGTTACCGGTATTCATTTTTACCATAGCGGTTTTGAATATGCCTACCGCTCTTTCAGCTAAACCATTCCCAGCAGGATGATAGGGGGATGTGGTTATATGCTCAATACCATTTGCCACACAAAACAGTTTAAACTCATGAGCTGTGAAACTAGGCCCATTATCTGAAACAATTTGATCTGGTAATCCATGAGTTGAAAATATTTCCTTAAGTTCTATAATGGTATCATTTGCAGTGATTGTGTTCATGATTTTAACTTCTAACCATTTAGAATGTGAATCAATAACAATTAAGAACATTTTGTTCATGAAAGGTCCTGCGAAATCTATATGTATACGTTTCCATGGTTCGATTGGCCAGTCCCAGTTTTGCAAAGGTGCTGTAGCTGGTTGATTTGAATGTTGTGCACAGCTTGAACAAAGTTTTACATATTTTTCAATATCAGCATCCATATGTGGCCACCAGAACCATGATCTTGCTAGACTCTTCATTTTGGAAGAACCAAGATGAGTATCATGTAAAGTTCTTAAAACTTCTTTTTGTAATATTTTGGGGATAATTACTCTTGACCCCCATAGTATACATCCATCTTCTAGACTTAACTCTGTTTTTCTTATTTTATATGGCTTTAAGTCATCATTCACAGACTCTTCAGGCCAACCATTTTTACAGTACTCATATACTTTTATTAAGCACTCATCTTTTTGTGTTTCTCTTTTAATATCATTCACATTTATATTGGAGTTATCCATGATAGTGAAGAGAACAAATACATCTTCTGGTACATAACTAAGGCTTTGGTTTTTTAAAGGTAATCTACTAAGACTATCTGCACTATTCTCAGATCCAGGTTTGTATTTCAATTCATAATTGTATGCAGTTAGTGTGATAGCCCATCTTTGAATTCTTGGTGAGGCATGCTCAGGTAGGGTTTTGTTTTCTCCAAATAAACCTAGCAATGGTTTATGATCTGTAAAGATGGTGAACTTCCTACCAAACAGAAACTTATGAAATTTCTTAACACCAAAAATGATGCCTAAGCCTTCCCTATCTAACTGAGAATAATTTTTCTCAGCCTGGTTCAAAGATCTACTGGCAAAAGCAATGGGTCTGTCACCCTTCTCATCCATGTGGGACAAGACTGCTCCTACACCATCTGGTGAAGCATCACATGTTAATATAAGTCTTTTCCCTGGGTCATAGTGAGTTAGTAAGGTGTCAGAAGACAAAGCCTCTTTTGCTGTATTAAAAGCAGTATCTTGTTGTTTACCCCAGTGCCAAGTTGCATTTTTCTGTAGCAGCTTGTACAGTGGTGATAGTTTACCAGACAGATTCCCTATGAACTTTGCATAGTAATTTATCAAGCCCAAAAAAGCTCTTAGTTGTTGGGTATTTTCAGGTTTGGGTGCTTCTTTAATGGCTTTTGTTTTCTCAGGTTGAGGTCTGATACCTTGCTTGCTTAATATATAATCAAGAAAACTAATTTCTGTCAGCATGAATTGACATTTATCTTTGTTTATCTTTAAACCTTTTTCACCAACTATTTTCAATACTTTATCAAGTGTTTTAAGATGTTCAGTGTCATTCTTACCAGTTATGTACACATTGTCAAAGTAAACACAAACATTTGGAATATCCTTAAAAATACTGTCCATGACAGCCTGGAAAATTCCAGGGCTAGATGATATGCCAAAACATAGTCTTTCATATTGGTAGAGTCCTTTGTGTGTGTTTATTGTCGTATAGACTTTCGAATCTGGATGCAGTTCTAGTTGAGTGTAAGCATGACTAAAGTCTAATTCAGTGAATTTGTCTCCTGCCAAATTCAAAGAAATTTCCTCAATGTTAGGAATAGGGTACCTATTTAGCTCTATTTGCTTATTCAGTGTAGCTTTATAGTCTCCACAAATTCTTACAGAACCATCCTTCTTTAACACTGGCACAATGGGCGTTGCCCAATCGGAATAGTCTACCTTCTTTATGATGCCATTAGATTCCAATCTACTTAGCTCATTTTCAATTTTATCCCTCATTGCATAAGGTGGAACTCTAGCTTTGCAGTATCTTGGATTTGTGTCTTTAATGCTTATCTTCACTGTTCTATCATTTAGTAATCCATGATTACCAAAAACACATTTATTTTCAGATATAACTTTATCTATTGAAGTAAGACTAGATTCTCTTGTTTTGATCACTGAAAATATACTCTCCCAATTTAACTTAAGATCACTTAACCAGTTCCTACCTAGTAATGGTGGTCCATTTCCTTCAACCACAAGAAGAGGAAGTTTAACACTTTGACCATTATAACTTACATGAACCATACACTCTCCTATTACCGGAACATTGTCACCAGTGTATGTTGTTAAACACTTGTGACATGGTTGTAGAGGCACTGATCCTCCTGTGACAGCGTTAAAGTCCTTCTTTGTGATGACTGTTAGAGATGCTCCAGTGTCAAGTTGGAAACTGATGCTCTTACCGTTGATATAAACTAGTACATTGATGGGAGCATGACTTATTGATTTCACAGAGAATAGGTTGAAATCCGGCTGCGAATCAGTTTGAGCATTTTTACAGGTAGAGTGGTTCATTGGTTGGGTTCGGTAGTCTTGGTGAGAGTTAACATAGTGCTGCCTTTGGTTGCGGTACTGTCTTGACTGGCTAGATTTAGCGACAGACGAAGACTTTGCAAAGCAGGCCTTGGCAATGTGACCTTGCTTACTGCACTTATAACAAGTTGCAGACTTGAACTTGCACCGATGAGATGCATGGGGACCTTTGCATCGATGACATTTTTGATAATTATTACTAGATTTAGATCTAGGCTTTAAACGTGCAGGCTGTTTAGCATAAGTTGGAATGCTCTGATGGGGTTGGTGTTTGTTGACTAACCTGCTGTTTACTGCATGGATCCCTGAAGGCGTAAGAGATTTCGCCGCATCTGATGACTGCTGGAATAAAGTTGCGAGTTGTATTGCTTTTTCTAATGTTAGATCTGACTCGAGCAGCAACTTTCTTTGAATAGCAGGGCTGTTTACACCTGTCACAAACTTTTCACATAGTCTGTCAGACAGCGTATCGCCGAATTCACAAAATCTACTTAAATGACGTAAAGCAGCAACATATTCTGATATTGACTCGTTTGGTTGACGAGTCGTACCGTCAAATCTAGCTCTACATAGAAACTTTGATGGTACAGGCGCATGGTGGTCTGTTAGCAATTTGCTCAGCTCGTTAAAGCTCTTGGTAGTTAGACTAGCTGGTGCGCATAAGTCCTTTAGTAGCCTAAATTGTTGAGGCCCTATGACTGTTAACAAAACAGCTCTCTTTTTGGCTTCTATCGTCACGTCGTTTGCTTCAAGGTAAAAGCTTAACCTATCTAGGTAATCTTGAATGATTTCATCATTCGAATCAAATTCTTTTATTTGGCCATACAGCGCCATTATCCTAGAAATACTTAGCCAATATGCTCTAGCAAACCTCTTTTTTGCGTAAGTAGGTGCTCTTTCTAGTGGATTATTTATCCTCGTCGCCAATGTGATGGATTGGAATCACTGACGAGAAGCCACATTGATTGTTAACAGTAGTTTATTCACACCATGAGGAAAGAGAGAGAGAGGGCGGAAGTCACGAGACACTTATATACATAACATGTAAGGGACATCACTCAAGATAACAATATAAATATAATACTAATACAGAAGAGTGAGTTCCCTTGACTTCACAAATCTCACTATATTACATATATAGAATCTGTTGGCCACATTATTGTCACGCAACTGGTCTGGGCGTTCAGACACGGCAGTAGATGTGTTAGCTGAGGATGTCGTTGCATTTATGGCAACCTCTATTTCTTGTTCAATGTTCTCAAGATCTTCCTCAGTAACTATTTTATCGAGAGCCCATATATGGAAACTAACATAAATTTACATTTTTTTTCTTTTGACAGCCATCTGCTATGTCTGTCTCATGGTCTGACGGCCCTCTTGATCCATGTCGCCTTGCATATAGAATGCTATACAAACAAGAGCTGAACAATACGTTACTCTCAATGAAAACGCACCCAGAATAATGAAAATGCGATCACAACTTAGTCTAGATAGAACATTGGCCAGGACATCCCGGCCAGTGCGCACATTGGCCGGCCAATGTACAAAATACGCTGTCAAGTTTAAGCGCTTCGGACTTTGGCCAGAACGTCCCGGCCAGTGCGCGCATTGGTCGGCCAATGTACGAAATACGATCTTAGTGCTAAGTTCTTCGGGCTTTGGCCAAAAGAGCCGGCCAATGCGCGCTTTGGCCGCACTTCGGGCTTTGACCGTAACATATATATATATATATATATATATATATATATATATATATATATATATATATATATATATATATATATATATATAAACCCCCTATCATAGGAGGGTAACATTTTTTTTAAAATATCTTTTATAGAATTAAAAAACAGATGAAGAACTTATTCGATTTCGTTAGAAATTGTGATTAAAGGTTGGGATATAGATTAGTATAGAACTGCGAAATAATATTAAATCAACGATCTGGCTTTTATTGACGATTGGAAAAGAGGACATCATCGGGAAAAGTATGGCGTCATTTATTGGCGATTCATTTAAGTCTAGTTTTATTTTTTGTCTTTAGATATCAGTCTTAGGTCACACTTTTTTCTGAGTTAAGATTATTGTGTTTATGAAAATAGGTTTAATTAGTTACATTTAAATTCTACATTTTTTTTTGCAATGTTTACTTCCTGCTTTCACCAGTTTCCGACTTTTCCAGTGGTCGATGTTTACCCCTCTCCACCATCCATTATTACAACAACAAAAAACACACACTACATAATGAGATCTCCCTATTAAAAAATCAAGATCGACCTATAGTTCGTAGGAGAATTAGAATCTATCTCTTATTCGTCTGTTAAAAAAACAAGGTAATTAAAAAGTCTAGTGACACTTTTAGCGCAATTTCCTTATGTTATCTAAAAATAGATCTGTCGTAGCGTAAATCAAGAGCAGGGTTAGTAAAACCATTGGTTAAAATACATGTTTTATTTACAATAGAGTTACATGACTAAAAACCATTACGCGCCTAGCTACTGAACGTGATGACGCAGCCATTGAACGTGATGGCGCAGCTATTGAACGTGATGACGCGTGTGGTGTGGTTGGATAAACATGCCTACTAATTCGGTCCAAATTTTAATTAATTAAAAAAAAATTGTGACCGAACGAAAGGATATTTTTGAAAACTTTCTTCGGCAATATTGTTCTAAATTAGGGCAGGAATCGATTGGTAAATGTTTCAAGTCGCTAAGTGGTCTGGTTGCCGAGATATGGGCCAAAAACTGCATTTTTTCCAAGGTTTTTTTTGGCTTTTCCAGGAAATCCAGGAAGGAATTCCGGAATTTTTTTTGCCCACTATCATCCTCGTAACTTGCTTAACATAATTGCTTTTGGAACTAGTCCTCGATATTGCTTCGTTGAGGAGGAGATACGACTTAAAGCTGCGAACACACATCCATACATTCATCCATACATTCATACATCCAGAAATGACGGGTTAATAAACGCAATTCTCCAGAATGGAAATTGGGCTAAAAAGAAATACGTCACTTTTCTCCACCCCGCCGTTTTATCCCCCACTAAGCACATTAGACTGAGGGGTCGGCGTGGTCGAGTCGGTAAAGCTCATGGTTGCTAAACCGAAAAAGCTAGAACCCTCGGGCAGATGAGGCTCGTTAGCTGGGGACAGCCACTCTTCTAGGAGAGTCAACTCCAAAATCAAACAACTGCTGCCTTGTAGTTTGTTCTTGGTTGGACAAAGGCTATGGAAGCAAATCCAAAAAGAAAAGCAGGCTGAAATCGGAGTCAATGGCCTCAATGGCGCATAACCAGTTTACACGTATCCTTAATTGTGATGGAGGCGTGGTCGAGTCGGTAAATGCACATGTTTGATAAATTCGAAAAAAGTCTCGAGTTCAAACCATCTAGCAGATAAGGCTCGATCCCTTCCAATACTAAAAATTAAGAACGAAGAAGAAGAAGAACTGTGTGATCTAACTGCTGAGGTGTTCCTATTTATAGTGTGGGTGGGTGGGGGGGGGGGGAGGAAGGGTTAGACGAAAATATAGCTGTGTGAGCGATTTAGCGGGAGGGTGAAAGGTTGGTATGTTCAAGTAGGTGTTTATGTTTATTTGGATGTTTAGTACGGACAGGTTAGGTGTGGGTAGGCGAGTAGCTGTCACGGGGTGTGGGGATACAGTGGAGTTTTAAAGGTCAAGAATGGGTTAACCGTGTTCTCATAAAAAAGTTCAAATAAGGCCGTACATGTTATTAAAGTTAATAAAACAACTGTAAGTATTAATTTAGGAATATAAAACGAATACAAAAGGAGGAGGGGTCATTGGGGTCAATTTGTACGTTGTGGACCAAAGTACCGTACATATATGATGATAGTAAAATAGTGTCAAATGATGACTTTACAATGTTTGTTTGTAAGCTGTATAAATAAAACAATACACAAATAAGCAACACTAGGAAACTGAATGACAAATGATAAATGATGCGAAACAAGGTGGGGACATGGGGGTTGTGGGGGTGGGAGTCAAATTAATATCGTTAGAAATGTATTTGGATAATACTTCATCTTCAGTATTTAACATAGTATTTCAACACAGGGGTGGGGTTATGGGGACGACGGGGATGCAGTTATGGGGCAATATGATGTTGGGATCATGAGGTTTAAGGCGGGGAGGGTGTGATGAAAGGGGATGTGTCGGTTAGGATTAGGTGGGCCAGGTGGCCAATGCAGTGTAGTATGTTCTTTACGTTGTGGTGATGCTAATTATGGTATACGTGTTTGAGTGCTGTCATTGTCGAGTCGTCTACGATAAATCAAGTCTAGTACGTGTCCCGTGAACTGTACCTTGTCGTGTTCCAATTTTTAAAAAAGTAAAATAGTGCTTTTTTTTGAAACTATACATCAGAGATACATCACCACATTTTTAAATGTTCTTTTACACATTTTTGGAAATATCTAATATATAAAGCTCAATTCTGTATGTAAAAATAAGTTTGTTTGTTTGTCGTTGACGTACTTCGATGGATTTAAGTGTTAGACTATTATCGTGCTCATAGTCTAAATTTATGAGTTAAAAAATTACTATTGAAAGTGTTGGGAAATAATTTTCATTTTTCAAACTGATAGTAATAATTGTCGGCATGTTCATTAAACATAATTTAAAAAAAATAACAAAAATTCTAATTATGTCTGAAAATTATTTATATTTAGTCCTTTAGCACTTACTTCCCTTTGATAAATTAGGAAAACACAATTACTTCCCTTTATAAAATATTGCATTAGTGCAGGGGTCTCCAAACTTTTCAGTCCGAGGGCCGCATTAACTATCAAATTTCAGTTCGGGGGCCAGTTTCTTCCAGGCATGTCTTTGATTTTTCTGGGCAAAGTTCCTCAGCCATCACCAACAAACGTTTTTTCCGTGGACAAAAATATCTCCGCGGGCCGGATGAGAGGACTTCGCGGGCCGCATCCGGTACGCGGGCCGTAGTTTGGAGACCCCTGCATTAGTGGAAAAGAATTTACTTTGTATTACTTTATTTTGGTGTTGGGAAAAAAATAATTACATAATTAGCGGGGATTGATCAAGTGCAAATGTTGTAGGTATTTTACGAATAAGCTTGGAGTATTATAATTGTTCATTTGGTTTGGTTTGGCACCTACGTTCGTTTAAGTGAGTGCAAAAGACTATGAATAAGTTGGGGTACTGTAGTCGATTATTAAGCTGAAACAGGCGATTCTGCCCCGGGCTAGACTGTGAGCACTTTGCGTTTATGTTCGCGTTAGTGTTTTCTTAGTGTTTAGGTTGGGTTTGCGTTAGTGGTTGCGTTTTGATTTGGTTCGTTTTTGTTCTTTCCTTTTTCGTTTTCTTTTGTGTTTTTTTCTTTGGGTTTGTGTTTGTATTTGTGGTTGGTTTTGGGTTTGGATTTGGTTTGTTTTCGTTTGCTTTTTCGTTTGTTTTTTTCTTTGTGTTCGTATTGGTGTTTGTGGTTGTGGTTGGGTTTGTTGTTAGGTTTTTGTTTTCGTTTGCTTTTTTGTTTGTTTTTTGTTTGTGTTTGTATTGGTGTTTGTGATTGTGGTTGGGTTTGTTGTTAGGTTTTTGTTTTCGTTTGTATTTGTAATTGTGTTAGCGTTATGTTTGCGTTTTGTTGTTTTGGTTGGTTGTGGTTTGGGTGTGCAATGCCGGGTTTATGATGATTACTAAACACACAGGTAATGGTCTTTAACAGAAAGGTTTTTCACAGAAGCCAGGGCAGGGCCTGGCCGGGACGGCTAGTTTAAATATACATTAGAAATCAATATTTACAAAAAAAAAGTTTTTAAGAATCTCCTGACCCTGGGTTCCCCCCCCCCCCCCTCGTTGTAAGTGTACACACTTGGAGAGAATTTCCTCTTTGGCTTTAGCTTTATAGTGCTCTTTATTTTGAAATTCTCCCTGGACTAACCACTTCAATGTCTCGGCATTTTTAAGTTGTTTTTTTTTCAACTCAATATCCCATTTAGTTAAATATTGTGTGCCTGTATTGGAATTCTTTTCATTCCTCTATTTTTCATTTGTACGTGCACTTATGTTAATTGACAGGTAATCAACAGAGTTATGGAACTTGTTTTGTCTGATCTTAAATTGCTGAGTTAGTTCTATAAATATTTCGTGCTCACTGCTTCTCTCGTTTTCCAGACCTTTGATTATAAGATTACAATGTTCTTTATGTGCATTTAAATCTTCCAAAAATGCTTCGAAGCTTTCCAGGTTAAACTTTTCATTTCTTTGGATTTCTGGATCTAAAGCTTTTTGCTTATTCTCTCGAGGCATATTAGATTCAATATTCTTTTTTAAATTTTAGTTTGGAATCAGATTAGCAGCTTTTTAGAATTATATTAACTCATATTAAATTATTAAGCTGTGTTGTAGCCTGAATTGCAATTTTGGACATTTTGGTTTGTCTACCACAGGGGTCGGCAACCTGCGGCTCGCGAGCCGCACGCGGCTCTTTTGATGTCAAGATGCGGCTCTTCAGTTCAGTGCACAAATAGTAATAATTATTTTATTTTAAAAACTCATAAAATATTGTTGTGCAACACTCCGTAATTAACGATATGATAATAAATATAAGCAATAAACACTCGCTCTTCTATTAGAATATTTAGTTACTCCCCATTTCAATGTACTTCCTATTAACTTATCCATCCCGAATTGAAACATTCAACTTCATGGTGGATATCACAAATAAACTAAATGAGCTAAATGTAAAACTGCAAGGAAAGGAAAACATAGGCTATGCCTTGCTTGAAGAAGTGGATTGTTTCGAAAAAAAAAATTACTTTCTACAAGCTTTTATTTAACTCACTTCCTCTGTCGTCAGTCTAGATCGAAACGCCGGAGTGAAAATTCGGATACTTCTACTTGACCGATACGATTCACAGTTGGCACGTGGATTAAATTTGACTTAATTGGATGCCTAATTAATTTTTTATGAATTAATTAAAATTTGGACAGAATTAGTAGGCATGTCTATCCAACCACACCACACGCACCATCACGTTCAATAGCTGCGCCATCACGTTCAATGGCTGCGCCATCACGTTCAGTAGGCGCGCAATGGTTTTTAGTCATGTAACTCTATTGTAAATAAAACATGTAAAGTACTGAAAAAAAATTCATAAAAAACGTTTTAATAACAAGCTTTTATGTAATGATGCACTAAAAAGTAGAAAATACATTATAGACTACTATTTAAATGATTATAAAGAAAAGCGTGGGTGTCTTCCTTAACATTAGTAAAGGTAACCAATAGATACTAAAATGACCCACGCTTTTCTTTATAGTTATTTAAATAGTAGTCTATAATTTATTTTCTACTTTTTAGTGCATCATTAGATAAAAGCTTGTTATTAAAACGTTTTTTTATGAATTTTTTTTCTTAGTATGAAAATACAACGCATTTTGTAATTTTCAATTATTTTTTCTACCTCAGAAAGATTCGTTTTAGATGACTGAAATTGAGCATAGAAATTACAAACTTTGCAGCAACTTTACCAATTTCTACACTTCTATGTTATTTATTTTAGAAAATATTGATTCTCAAAAATGGCACTTTTGAAAATCAGTTTTTTCTTCTTCAATTCTGCTTTTTTTTTAAAAATCGCTTAACTGTTTTATTTATTAAGATATTTTTTTATAAATTTGTGTCATAGAGCTTACAATTGAAAGTTCTTTCGGGACATCCTCACTACAGAAGTCTGCAATCTATGGCAGACTCAACTCAAACTTTCGATTTGCACACCCCCCCTCAAACTTTCATTTTGTTTTTCCAACCCATTTTGGTGCCCCCCCCCCCTTAAGGTCGGCGCCCGGGGATATATATCCGTCCCCTCCCCCCCCCCCCCGCTACGCCTCTGATCTATGGTTAACTTCAGTTTGGACTACCTATTCTAAGCCAACTCACTCAATTAAGTTTACAATTTGTATTGGGGCTTAAAGCCCCCCCCCCTCCTCCACGTACACACACAAACAAATATACACTAAGTTAAGCTTTTATTTGTGACGTTCATTTACTTAGCAATCGATTTATATGTGGCGATTGTTTCTATTGGCTGTCAACCCTATCCTCTTTCAGTAGGTTCAACTATGATGTGTAAAATCAGCTCACTCGCTAATTGGTGTCACCCCAACTATCTCTCTTTTATTTTTTTGGAGGACTTGCGTCAACATTTGCGCATGTGTGATATTAACCCACTGTTGTTCTACTAAATTTTTTTAATAACCTTGGTGTTGTAATAATCTCAACTTTTTCAGTTGTATGACACCCCCTAGCCCTTCTTGTAGAGGACGTGTATTGCGAGGAATAAAGAATGCGTTTATTTACTTTCAGTAGTTTATCCAACTTGATAAAGAATATTTTTCTTTGTAAGAAACAATTTTCCCCTACCATACTCATCCGGAGAGTTTACAAAATTGTATGTAACTCTTAATTAGTTGTAAATGAAACTGGAAAAAGCACCACGTTTTATGTATATTTTTTCGCCATGGTGACCCCCCCCCCCAACGGGTGTTACACGGTGCTGTCTACCCCCCCCCCTCCCACTTGTGAAGCCACTGCCTACACCATCGTCACATGAAGCTATACCCCCCCCCCCCTACGGAGATATATTTCTGAAAGAATCTCCCCTCTCCCCCACTAGACTGTCGTCACACCTCAGCATCACACACCATAAAAACTTAGCAATTAGAAAAGAATTGCTAAGTAACAGCATTAAGTAACCTCGCTATTATTAATCAAACGTAATTACGATTTACAAACAAAATGTTTTCAAACACGCAAAATTATTAATTTCAAACTTTCCTTCATTAAAAAATTAGTCATCACACATCACAAAAGTTCAGCCTTTTCCCTAAATTGTGTTAAGTCTTGTTCTTATACACTTATGCAGTGTTTCTTCCAGACATTTTTCTCCGGGGGGGGGGGGGGGGGGGGGACTTGAAATTTTCGAGGGGGGGGGGGGGGCGATAGACTTAACACTTATCTATCTATCTATCTATCTGTCTGTCTGTCTGTCTGTCTGTCTATCTATCTATCTATCTATCTATCTATCTATATATATATATATATATATATATATATATATATATATATATATATATATAAAGCAATGTATGTTTGTGTGTGTGTGTATGTGTGTGTGTGTGTGTGTGTCCTTTATGCAATACTACACCTCTCATCACATCGCCGTGAAACTTTGGGAAGTTGTTGAGAATATTCCTGGGGAGGTTTCTGCGGAAAAAAAAATTCAAATTCGCAGGGGTTGCGCCCCGACAGGGCGCGATTTGTTTTTTTTCTATATACGGTATATAAAAATAAAAGTCGATTTTGGTTTGGCATCGTTCATCCGATAGCCATGAGACTTTTGGGAGTTCATTATACCACTCTAGGAAAGGGTTCTGTAAAAAAATAATTTTTAATTTCGCAAGGGCGGCGCCACGGGAGGGTCCGATTTTTCTCTGTATACGGTATATAAAAATAATAAAAGTGAATTGCAGTGACACCGTTCATCCGATAGGCATGAAACTTTGGGGAGTTCATTATAAAACTCTAGGGAAGGGTTCTGTAAAAAATCATTTTTAATTTCGCAAGGGCGGCGCCACGGGAGGGTGCGATTTTTTTCTATATACGGTATATTTTTTTAAAAAGTCGATTTTGGTGTGACACTGTTATCCGATATCCATGAGACTTTGGGGGAGTTGATTAGAACAATTCAGGGAAGGGTTCTGTAAAAAAAAAAATCCTTTTTTAATTTCGCAAGGGCGGCGCCACGGGAGGCTGCAATTTTTCTCTATATACGGTTTATAAAAATAAAAGTATATTTCGGTTTTACGTCGTTCATCCGTGTACCATGAAACTTTGGGGAGATGATTAGATCACTCAATGGTAGGGTTCTGCAAAAAAATATTGTTTACTATTGCAATGGCGGCGCTCCCAGGGGGGAGCGATTTTTTTTCTCTATACACGGTATATAAAAAATAAAACTCGGATGCGGTTCATCCGAGTGCCACGAAACTTTAGGAAGTAGAATATTTCTGCTAAAAAGAAAACTAAAGTTTCTTATGGGCGGCGCCATATAGGGTACAACTTTCGTCAATACACGGTTTGGAGCCCAGAGTTTTAGAACGACGATGTTGTCACTTGGCATCCGTTAATCGAGCGTCCTGCATAGCGAGCAAAGGGTACTACTATATTCAGCGGTAAAACTACAACAGGCTTCTAAAAATAACTTTGTAACGCGAGGAAATCCTTCTGTACAGTTTCGTCACCTTGCCAAAGATGAAACAAGTAATTAAAAAAAGTCTAGTGACAATTTTAGCGCAATTTCCTTATGTTATCTAAAAATAGCTCTGTCGTAGCGTAAATCAAGAGCAGGGTTAGTAAAACCATTGGTTAGTTATTAAAACGTTTATTATTATTATTTTTTCAGTATTTTACATGTTTTATTTACAATAGAGTAACATGACTAAAAACCATTGCGCGCCTACCGATCGTGATGTCGCAGCCATTGAACGTGATGGCGCAGCTATTGAACGTGATGTGGTGTGGTTGCATAAAATGCCTACTAATTCGGTCCAAATTTTAATTAATTCAAAAAATTTTTTGTGACCAAACGAAAGGATATTTTTGAAAACTTTCTTCGGCAATATTGTTCTAAATTATGGCAGGAATCGATTGGTACATGTTTCAAGTCGCTAAGTGGTCTGGTTGCCGAGATATGGGCCAAAAACTGAATTTTTTTTCGAGTTTTTTTGGCTTTTCTGGGAAATCCATGAAAGAAACCCGGAATTTTTATGGCCTATGTTCATCCTCGTAACTTGCTTAACATAATTGTTTTTGTAACTAGTCATCGATATTGCTTCGTTGAGGAGGAGATACGACTTAAAGCTGCGGACACACATCCATACATTCATCCATCCATCCATCCATCCATAAATGACGGGTTAATAAACGCAATTCTCCAGAATGGAAATTGCGCTAAAAAATAACTTTTTGAATATGAGGAGCCTACTGTAGAGTTTCGTCACTTTGCGAATGATGCAATAAGCATCTATTATTAGACAATACAGTCAGAAATTGAGATCGAGCATCTAATAATAGACCATTAGTAACGCTAGCATATTGATCAGTCACACTGATGTTTAAAACACGTCAAATACTTTTTACGTGTTAAAGAAAAAAATCCAGTTCATTTGTGTCACTTTAGCGAATGACGATATCAGCATCATTATCAACAGGGTGCTATTTGGCACGATGGCGCCTGTTAGTTTTAAGGAGCCAGGGGTCGTACGCCGCGCCTATGCGGTAGTGTGATTGGGGGGTGGGGGCCCTGAGAGCGCCCCTCTACGCCTCTGACACATGGGCGGTCACCGAAGTGTGTTCTATCACATTATTTCGGTGAGTGATTAATGTACATTCAATGTTTTCATGCGGTAGTGTAGGTAAACCCGTGTCCCGATATTTATGATCCAAGCGCAGGCATTGTTTACATTTAAATAACTCACTTTTAGAAAAGACGGTCACGCGTCTTAGAACATATGATTGGTAACGCGTTGCTGAAATCCTTCTAATACATTTCGTCAAACTTACTTCTATCCCCGCGGCAACGTGCGGGGGACGGGTACGCTAGTATATATATATATATATATATATATATATATATATATATATATATATATATATATATATATATATATATATATATATATATATATATATACATATATATATATATATATGTATACTAGCCGTCCCGGCCAGGCCCTGCAATGGACCATAACTTGTATGTTTAGTGATCAGCGTTTACCTGGCATTGCCCACCCTAACCACAACCAACCAAAACACACTAAAAAACGCAAACATAACACTAACACAAAACAAACACAAACGAAAACACAAAAACAAACGCAAAGACAAACCCAACCACAAACACAAAGAAAACACTAACGCATAGGCAAACAAAAAGGCAAACGAAAATAAATCCAAACGCAAACACAAACTCAACCACAACCAAACAAAACCAAAACACACAAAAAACAACAACACAAACATAACACAAACACAAATACAAACACAAACGAAAACACAAAAACAAACGCAAACACAAAAACAACCACAAACACAAAGAAAACACAAACGCAAAGAAAAAAACAAGTGAAAACACAAACGCAAAGAAAAAAAGCAAACGAAAACAAACTCAAATCCAAACGCAAACACAACCACAAACCCACACTCAAACACAAAGAAAACACAAACGCAAAGATAAACACAAAGTGTCCACAGTCTAGCCCGGGGCGCCAAATCGCACCATGACGACGTGCGGCGTACCGCTTGATTCAACTTAGTAAACGGTGAACACGTCCAGCGCTGGTGAACACGTCCAGCGCTGGTGAACAGCTGATTGTGTTTACGTCTGGTGTACACCACTGTGGCGGCGGGCGTAGGTATCACGTGATTTAGGTCACGTGTTTGCAAGGACTCTATAGAATCTAGTATATAACTTATTCATAGTCTTTTGAACTCACGCGAACGTAGGTACCATAGCGAACACGGGAAGACCTGGGGCGCCAAATAGTACCCTGTCGGGGTGCCGGAGGACGCCCGGATTTGATTCCCTTAAAGACTATAGTAACCTTTCTTATTCATAGTCTATCGCACTGTTTAAAACGAAATTATGCACCATAGCGCTCACATGATAGCACAGGGTGCCAAATCGAACCGTGCAGGGGCGCCGGCGGACGCGCCTGTTTCAATTTAGTGAACAAAATTATAATACTCCAAGCTTATCCGTAAATGGAAAGAATTAAACATATAGGATTTGTAGGACTTGGCTTATTAACTGTTATTGATTTTTAAAAAAAATTAGTAAACAGTACGTTCAGTGTATGGAATAAATAAAAGGCAGTATTAAAAATACAAACGACATTGCACTTAATCAATCCCTGCTAATTACATGATTATTTTTTTTCCAAACACCAACAAAAAGTAACAAAAAGTAAATTCTGTGTTTTCCAAATCAAGGGACGTTATGAGATCTAATGGACAAAAATGCAAATACATTTCAGACACAATTTTAGAAATTTTATAAACGTTGATACACTTATTTTTTAATTTTATGTAATGTTTATAATTGAAAATTATTATTCTAAGTAAATAAAATGAAAATTGTCTTAAAAGACTTTCAATATTAATGTTTTAACTCATAAATTTAGAACATGAGCACTATAATAATCTAACACTTGAATCCATACAATTACAAGTATCTTTTTTTTTTCGTTTTTTTCATATTCCTTTGTAATCCACGACAAATATTTTACTCACATACATACATACAGAATTGAACTTTATATATTAGATATAGATCTTGTAATAGATTGAGATAATTGTGAGGTCAAGGGAACTCACTCTTCTGTATTAGTATTATATTTATATTGTTATCTTGAGTGATGTCCCTTACATATATATAAATAGTTGTCTCTCGCCACTTCCTTCCTCTTGCTGGTACCATCATGTAGTTAGACCCAATAAACGTTTTATATACAACCACATGCTTCTATCGTCAATCTATTATATCTGGCGACGAGGATAAAAATCTACTAGAAAGAGCACCTACTTACGCAAAAAAGAGGTTTGCTAGAGCTTATTAGCTAAGTATTTCTAGAATAATGGAGCTGTATGGCCAAATAAAAGAATTTGATTCGAATGATGAAATCATTCAAGATTACCTAGATAGGTTAAGCTTTTACCTTGAAGCTAACGACGTGACGATAGAAGCCAAAAAGAGAGCTGTTTTGTTAACAGTCATAGGGCCTCAACAATTTAGGCTACTAAAGGACTTATGCGCACCAGCTAGTCTAACTACCAAGAGCTTTAACGAGCTGAGCAAATTGCTAACAGACCACCATGCGCCTACGCCATCAAAGTTTCTATGTCGAGCTAGATTTGACAGTAGGACTCGTCAACCAAACGAGTCAATATCAGAATATGTTGCTGCTTTACGTCATTTAAGTGAATTTTGTGAATTCGGCGACAGACTATGTGAAAAGTTTGTGACAGGTGTAAATAGCCCTGATATTCAAAGAAAGTTGCTGCTCGAGTCAGATCTAACATTAGAAAAAGCAATACAACTCGCAACTTCAATCCAGCAGTCATCAGATGCGGCGAAATCTCTAACGCCTTCAGGGATCCATGCAGTAAACAGCAGGTTAGTCAACAAACATCAACCCCATCAGAGCATTCCAACTTATGCTAAACAGCCTGCTCGTTCAAATCCTAGATCTAAATCTAGTAATAATTATCAAAAATGTCATCGATGCAAAGGTCCCCATGCATCTCATCGGTGCAAGTTCAAGTCTGCAACTTGTTATAAGTGCAGTAAGCAAGGTCACATTGCCAAGGCCTGCTTTGCAAAGTCTTCGTCTGTTGCTAAATCTAGCCAGTCAAGACAGTACCGCAACCAAAGGCAGCACTATGTTAACTCTCACCAAGACTACCTAACCCAACCAATGAACCACTCTACCAGTGAAAATTCTCAAACTGATTCGCAGCCGGATTTCAACCTATTCTCTGTGAAATCAATAAGTCATGCTCCCATCAATGTACCAGTTTATATCAACGGTAAGAGCATCAGCTTCCAACTTGACACTGGAGCATCTCTAACAGTCATAACAAAGAAAGATTTTGACGCTGTCACAGGAGGATCAGTGCCTCTACAGCCATGTCACAAGTGTCTAACAACATACACTGGTGACAATGTTCCGGTAATAGGAGAGTGTATGGTTCATGTAAGTTATAATGGTCAAAGTGTTAAACTTCCTCTTCTTGTGGTTGAAGGAAATGGACCACCATTACTAGGTAGGAACTGGTTAAGTAATCTTAAGTTAAATTGGGAGAGTATTTGTTCATTGAACAATGGACAAGAATCTAGTCTTACTTCACTAGATAAAGTTATATCTGAAAATAAATGTGTTTTTAGTAATCCAGGATTACTAAATGATAGAACAGTGAAGTTAAGCATTAAAGACACAAATCCAAGATACTGCAAAGCTAGAGTTCCACCTTATGCAATGAGGAATAAAATTGAAAATGAGCTAAGTAGATTGGAATCTAATGGCATCATAAAGAAGGTAGACTATTCCGATTGGGCGTCGCCCATTGTGCCAGTGTTAAAGAAGGATGGTTCTATAAGAATTTGTTGAGATTATAAAACTACACTGAATAAGCAAATAGAGCTAAATAGGTACCCTATACCTAACATTGAGGAAATTTCTTTGAATTTGGCAGGAGGAGACAAATTCACTGAATTAGACTTTAGTCATGCTTACACTCAACTAGAACTGCATCCAGATTCAAAAGTCTATACGACAATAAACACACATAAAGGACTCTACCAATATGAAAGACTATGTTTTGGCATATCATCCAGCCCTGGAATTTTCCAAGCTGTCATGGACAGTATTTTTAAGGACATTCCAAATGTTTGTGTGTACTTTGACAATGTGTACATAACTGGTAAGAATGACACTGAACATCTTAAAACACTTGATAAAGTATTGAAAATTGTTGGTGAAAAAGGTTTAAAGATAACAAAGATAAATGTCAATTCATGCTGACAGAAATTAGTTTTCTTGGTTATATATTAAGCAAGCAAGGCATCAGACCTCAACCTGAGAAAACAAAAGCCATTAAAGAAGCACCCAAACCTGAAAATACCCAACAACTAAGAGCTTTTTTGGGCTTGATAAATTACTATGCAAAGTTCATAGGGAATCTGTCTGGTAAACTATCACCACTGTACAAGCTGCTGCAGAAAAATGCAACTTGGCACTGGGGTAAACAACAAGAAGCTGCTTTTAATACAGCAAAAGAAGCTTTGTCTTCTGACACCTTACTAACTCACTATGACCCAGGGAAAAGACTTATTTTAACATGTGATGCTTCACCAGATGGTGTAGGAGCAGTCTTGTCCCACATGGATGAGAAGGGTGACAGACCCATTGCTTTTGCCAGTAGATCTTTGAACCAGGCTGAGAAAAATTATTCTCAGTTAGATAGGGAAGGCTTAGGCATCATTTTTGGTGTTAAGAAATTTCATAAGTTTCTGTTTGGTAGGAAGTTCACCATCTTTACAGATCATAAACCATTGCTAGGTTTATTTGGAGAAAACAAAACCCTACCTGAGCATGCCTCACCAAGAATTCAAAGATGGGCTATCACACTAACTGCATACAATTATGAATTGAAATACAAACCTGGATCTGAGAATAGTGCAGATAGTCTTAGTAGATTACCTTTAAAAAACCAAAGCCTGAGCTATGTACCAGAAGATGTATTTGTTCTCTTCACTATCATGGATAACTCCAATATAAATGTGAATGATATTAAAAGAGAAACACAAAAAGATGAGTGCTTAATAAAAGTATATGAGTACTGTAAGAATGGTTGGCCTGAAGAGTCTGTGAATGATGACTTAAGGCCATGTAAAATAAGAAATAAAAACCTTTGTGAAGATAATATAAAAGATGGAGAAGATGCAGTCCATCATCAGTCAGAGTTGCCTAAACAAAGTATTTGTAACTTAATAAATGATTATGGTGATATGGCAATTTCAAATACATTAGTAAGAAGGAATGTGATCATCAAACAACTTTGCTAACATCATTAGCACTTACAGAAACTAAAAGAAACAAAAAGGGTAACATCAAAAGTAAATACCAAACAGAAGAAGCTAAAGGTGACAATGAAAGAGTAAACAAGTTATTAGCCAAATACCGCACAACTCCTCATATAACAACAGATGTTGCACCATGTGAATTGCTATGTGGTAGGAAAATTAAAACTCATCTTGACCTACTACATCCAACTGTTCAAAGGTCTGTTTCCCAACATCAACATACACAAAAAGTAAATCATGACAAAACATCCATTGAAGAGAATTTGGTGTTAATGAGAATGTGTATCTAAGAAATTATGGGAGAAAGGAAAAATGGATACCAGGTCAAATTGTTCAATGTACAGGACCTGTGTCTTATAAAGTTAAAAATAACTTGTGCAGATAATAAGTGTGAATCTGTCAATCCCACCAAATCTGAACAGTTCACACCAACTCAGTTTGTTCCACAACCAAGTTCTGTTGATATGAGTGAACCAAGTTGTCTGGAGTCAGAAAATGTAAATTCTGGAGTTAATGATTTAAATCCTAGACCTCCTGAGATAGAGAATCCAGATGGTCAGAATCTTGAGTCACCAAATCAAAAGCCACTGAGAAGGTCAAGCAGGACAATCAAAGTCCCAAATAAGTTAGACCTATGATTCTAAAGGTCAAAAGGACTTTGACATCATTGTTTTGTATTTTAATTATGTTGTAACATATGGTGCATTGTTTGTAAGGATGTAATCTACCATAATGTTCATGTTACAATATATTTGGTGATTTTAGGATACTATCAATTGTTCTATTGAGAGATGTGTTATTGTGTTCTAAGGGTAAAGGGATGTAATAGATTGAGATAATTGTGAGGTCAAGGGAACTCACTCTTCTGTATTAGTATTATATTTATATTGTTATCTTGAGTGATGTCCCTTACATATATATAAATAGTTGTCTCTCGCCACTTCCTTCCTCTTGCTGGTACCATCATGTAGTTAGACCCAATAAACGTTTTATATACAACCACATGCTTCTATCGTCAATCTATTATAGATCTATATATATATATATATAGGCCCTATATATATATATATATATATATATATATATATATATATATATATATATATATATATATATATATATATAGGCCTATATATTACTGTTTTTTACTGCTATACCATTCCAGAATAATAACCGACGCTAAACTGAGGTTTTACCCCTAATATTCTAATAATGTAATACAAATGTAAAGAAAGAATGTCTCAAAGACGTTAATTCATTTGTTTAGGGACAAATCCGCCGATTGTCTTTTCGGCGTTTTTTTTAGTCAGATTTTTTTCGAATTTAGCGAGCTGAATTTATTATCTAAACACGACTTAGACTCAAGTTAGACAAGTGCAGAATCTCGGAGTCTAAAATCTACAGATTATGGTCAAGATTCTAGATTCTAGACCTACTTTATAACTTAGTACTTAGATCTACCTACTAGATCTAGATCTACAGTCAAAGGAGAAGATGAATTCTAAAGACTACTTGCAACTGAAACCATTTATTGGAAATAAGAAAGAAGGTAGGCTAGATCTAGATCTAGACTAGATTCTCTAGCTAGATCTACTAGCTAGATATCTAGATCTAGATCTAATCTAGACTAGATTCTAGTTCTAGATCTAGATTTTTTAGATCTAGTAGTTAGTAGACACCTAGATTCTAGATCTAGATTTCTAGAATCTAGATCTAGATTTTTCATTTAGATCAAGATCTAGTCTAGACTCTAGATCTTGTATTCAGTTGTTTTCAACATTTGTTTTTGTGTGTAGTTAAAGAACAGGGGTATAAAGTAAAGTATAAAAGTTAAAATTCTTGTCTCTGCTACGTTCCTTGAACATTGAATGAATAGGTAAAATAAAGCAGTCTAGCTGCTCCATTGTCAACCCCTTAGGGCCTATATTTTATTATTTTATATGTTTGCGAGATCTGTTATTTTTCCAGGTGCTTAGAAATCTAGGCCTAGGCACCATAGGTATCTTGTTCTCACCAAATATCAAGGCTCAGTTTTCTGTCACACCTGCAGGGTTTCAGAGTTTCTTCCAGGCATCTCTTCGGCCCCCCCCCCCCCCACCCGAAGAAAGTCTACCGCCCCCAGAACGAAATAGAATTTAATATTATTTATATAGAAAATATATACTTTTGACAATGCCCGCCCCCCCCCCGAAAATTTCAAGTGCACCCCCAGAGGAAAAAGTCTAGAAGAAACACTGCAGGGTTTCCTGTAAGTTCCAGATTTAATTAAAGTTGTAATTAACTAACAACCCTCACTTTGTCTTTATATGGTCATAGTTAAACTGGTGCCCTGTCAAAACGGCCTGGGACAAATCGGCCCCATCAGAACGGCCCCGTTAATATGACCCCGACAAATTGACCCTCAACAAAATGACCCAATCAAAATAGCCCCGTCAAAAGGGCCCCGACTTATTGGCTCCCGTTATATTGACTTGCCACATAAAGGCTCCCGACAATTGGACTCTCGACATATTGGCTCCCGAGAAATAGGCTCAGGACATACTGGCTCCCGACATATTGGCTCCCGACTTTAGGGCTCACAACAAATGGGCTCATGACATATTGGCTACCGACAAATGGGCTTACGACATATTGGCTAACGACAAAATGACTCCCGACATATTGGCTCCAGACAAATGAATGGTATGACCACTATTGGCATAAAAGTAAACATTTTGTCCTACCTCCACTACTACTATAGCCTCTTTTTAATGCCTGAATGAAATTGTTTTTCATGAACCAACATCAATTCTCAAACAAATCAAGCCATTAACAGCTAAAATCTATCAATTCTAAAATTTTGAGAATGTTTAAGTTATAACAGTAAAGATCTGTTGCATAAAAGTGAGCACAGAAGTGAAAATGTACGATATACATAACAGGATAACGACATTTTGTTTTGATAACCTTCAAGCATACTGGAGGTAGGAAGGTACAGCGTGGACCCTTCTCCCCGCACACTGAGTTGGAACAGTCTATAGGGCTGGTAAGTAGGTCACCAACCAGTTCTACGGCTCAATAAAAACTGCATGAGCCATAGAACTGGTTGGTGACCTACTTACCAGCCCTATAACTGACTCAATTATGGAAGTCATAGATCGATGACCCTTAAATTAAAACATACTATATTTTATAATAGATAAACTAATATAAAAATAAGGCCTACCGAACAAGAGATGCATACGTTGTATTACTTAAGAGTGTTGGATAAGCTAACTCTAAAGAATATTGATGAAGGGGTCCCACTGGCAGGTGTCATATTCAATGAGACCGCTTTGCCGGGAGACTTACACGGGATTGTCAGTGGTCCTTTTGTCTGGAGCCAAATTAACAGGAGCCTTTTTGTCGTGAGCCAAAATGACGATAGTCTATTTGTCGGGAATCATAATGACGGGGGCCGTTTTGTGGAGAAACTAAATAGCGGGAGCCTATTTGTCGGGAGTCGTAATGACGTGGGCCTATTTGTGAAAAAAACTAAATGGTGGGAGCCTGTATGTCAGTAGCTTAAATGACTGGAGCCTATTTGTCAGGAGCCTTATTGACTGGAGCCCTTTTGTCGGGAGCCTTTATGACGGGGTCCATATGTCGCTGGCCATTTTGACGGGGTCAATTTGACAGGGCTCTTATGTCGGGGCCGTTTTGACGCTGCACGAGTTAAACTATGCATTTGTTTATATAGGCCCTATCTATTGCTTTTTTTTAATGTAAGGTTTTGTCTTATTTTAATTTTGTTAACAAATAGGCCTAACTGTTCGTTTTTAGCGCAATTTCCATACGGACAATTGCGATTATTAACTCGTCATTTCTGGTGATGGATGGATGTGTGTCCGCAGCTTTAAGTCGTATCTCCTCCTCAACGAAGCAATATCAAGGACTAGTTCCAAAAGCAAATATGTTAAGCAAGTTCCGAGAATGATTGTGGGCCAACAAAATTCCCGGAATTCCTTCCTGGATTTCCCGGAAAAGCCAAAAAACCTCGAAAAAAATGCAGTTTTTGGCCCATATCTCGGCAACCAGACCACTTAGCGACTTGAAACATTTACCAATCGATTCCTGCCATAATTTAGAACAATATTGCCGAAGAAAGTTTTCAAAAATATCCTTTCGTTTGGTCGCAAAATTTTAAAAAAAATTACATCAACACCTACAAACCGATCGTTTTCCTAGCTTGAACACACCCCAGCATTATATCTATTTTTAGATAACATAAGGAAATTGCGCTTAAATTGTCACTAGACTTTTTATTAACTTGTTTTTTGTTTGCTTCAAATTCCTCTTTTTATGTATGGCTGCAGAGGAACCATGTCTCTACACGAAAAAGGTTAATTAATGAATTAATTAGTGACCAAGCAGCATATCAATTTTCTTTAATTACTGTTTACCCACCTTTTATGTAGATGTAATTTTAAGTTGCAACTATCTTCCTAGTTTTTTGTCTGTGACAAAAAGACAGACAACTAACCAACAGTCAAGGTACCAATCAGTGACCTCTGTGTTGTAATAATGTAATTGCAAATGCCTGTGTTAAGTCTATCTTAGTGGGCCTATAAGAAAAATACATTGTTTGAAATTTTAGGTCAAGGTTTTGCTGATAAACGAAAGAGAAAGGCTGCTTATGACTATTTGAAATTTCTAAAAAAGGAAAAATGTGCAGACCGAAAAAAGTTTGCTCAACAGAAAACATCAGACATTTTTTGCACTCTCAAAAGGTAACCTTATTTAAGCTACTTTAGAATTTGTTTAGCTTAATAATTCTTCAATTAAGCTCACAATACTGCAACCAAAAGATAATTTTTTGTAAGCATCTAATTAATAATGTCAAGTAATTCTCTCACATTTACTTTTTACTGGATATATAAAGTTTCATCTTAAGAAAGCCAAAAGAATTTTATTAGTAGGATCCATAAATATTTTGTAGAGTTTATTAAATTGTGGCAAATTATTTTTTTTTTTATTATTGTCTACCTGTTGCCATAATTTTATACTCCTCTTAGTACTACTACACATTTAAGCTTATATTGCCCTTACAGCATTTGCCAGTCTTATTTAATGTTTTTTAACAAAATTTGTATAATAGAGGCAAATTAGTGCTTTATAAAGGAACCATTGATCACTTTTTAAAAAATTTTATTTAAAAAAATATAATTAAGTCACATTTTATGTCACAATGCAATATCATTTATTGATCTAAATCAGGGGTCTCCAAACTGCGGCCCGCGAGGTCCTCTCATCCGGCCCGCGGAGATCTTTTTGTCCACGGAAAAAAATGGATGTTAAGGGTGACTGAGGAACTATGACCAGAAAAGTCAAAACAATTTGAAAATGTAGCTTTGGGTGCAAATATCATTGCCCGTTGTGTTGCAGACATTGGTGAAAACATTGTGACTCAAATAGCAAAAAATGCAAGCAAGTTTAGCCATTTTTCAATTGAAACGGATGAGTCGCTGGACAGCTGCTCCACCTCTCAACTGCTTGTGTTCATTAGAGGTGTGGATGAAGACATGAACATAACACAAGAGCTGACTTCCCTACATAGCATGTATGACACTGTTACTGGAGTTGATATATTCAATGAGTTGGAAAAAACAGTTGATGATTATAACTTCGACTGGACTAACCTAAGTTACATGACTGTTGATGGAAGAAAGAGCATGTGTGGCATTAAGAAAGGCTTGATTGGACAAGCAAGCAGATGTGTAATGAGAAAAGCATTCTACGACCAATGTTCCTGCACGTTATTATTTACCAGCAAGCTTTGTGTGCTCAATATGTGGACATTAGCCCTGCACTGAAACCTGTATTGAAGATGGTGAATTAAATAAGGTTACATGGACTCAACCATAGATAGTTCAGAGACATGTTGAAAGATACACACATAGAATCGCAAGATTTACCAGTAAGATGGCTAAGTTGTGAGAAAGTTCTGAGCAGAGTATTTTAGTTAAGAAAGGAAAAATGTGACTTCCTGGAAAATAAAGCCAAGCCACTGCCATTAATGTCTGATAAAGAGTGGGTATAGAAATTGGCCTCTGCTGCAAACATTAGTATTCATTTAAATTTTCTGAACCTAAAACGACAAGAGAGGGAAATCTAGTTTCTGATCTATGCACCGACCTAAAGCCCTCAGATCCAAACCTGTCATGTATTTGTAACAAGTACAGGCCAACAACTTGAAGCACTTTCAGCAGTGCAAGGTCTTCATGGCCGAAGCAACAGCTGAATCCCCCGGGTCATTTGCATGCAATATATTATCATTACGGACCTCCAGATGCAGTTTCAGTAGCGGTTTTCTGGCTTGGATTCAAAGGCAGAAGAAGTGAGACTGTTTCAAAACCCATTTGAAGACAATGTTGCCAGTTGCCCAGATGAACTGCAGCTGGGGGTCATTGAGTTGCAAGCAAATGACCTCCTTAGACATAAGTTCAAACAAGGGTGGGTGGGTTTTTATAAGTTTTTGCCCAAGGAAGACTTTTTTACTTACAACTTTTTGCATCAAGCTACCTTTCAAATTTTGCAACAACATACCTGTATGAACAAATATTTTCAATAATGAAATATGTGAAGAACAATTTGAGAACAAATTTGGACCTCGAGTGTGTTGTCGGACCCAAACAGTGTTTCTTTCTGACTTTTTTCTCCGCGGGGGGGGGGGGGGGGGGGAAGGGACTGATGACTACGACACTTGAAAAATTTGTATACATTTTATATTTAAATTATATTACGTGGGGGGGGGGGGGGGGGCTGGAAAAAACTGTGGCCCCCGAACTGATATTTGATAGTTAATGCGGCCCTCTGGCTGAAAAGTTTGGAGACCCCTGATCTAAATGATTAGTCAGGCATAAGCAGTTGAAATTTCAATGCAATTTTCCGTCTGCCCATGATAAAAAAATTCTTATGGTTTTTTTTTTTTTTTTTTTTTTTTTTTTTTTTTTTTTTTTTTTTGAGAAATCTGATATAGAGTAAAGTATTCCTTCTTGTTACCTACCTGAAATCACTGGAAATTTGAACGAAACCTCTAAATAATATCTTATACCTATTTATAATTTTGTCTATCTACTTGAAACAGTACTATTGCTATCAGTATTTTAGAAAATAGAAATAGTCTAGAGTTAAGTAACATTTCTGGATATCTTAGGTCACTCAAAGATTAAAAGTAATTCAAGTATAAGTTTTTATTCTTAAAAATGAAATTTCCTTTACCCAGCTGAAAAAGCACCTTAAAAGTTAAGTATCACTTTCGGTTTTCAAGATTTGAAAATAGAAACCTGTGCTTACAGTGTAGTTTAATACATTTATGTGAATTTCATCCACCTGACTTGAACATTTCTCAAGTTATTGGCCTTTGAGAAACCGGAAGTAGAGCAAGTACCACTTCTGGTTTATTAGAAATCGCAAAGAAGTTGATATAGAAATACAAATTTGATATATTACTTATAGCAAAATTATTTGTCAATATAATTGAAATGGTACCCTAGTTTTTTAAAACTGAAAAGCAGGCTCAATTTTTATCCCTAAGGGTCGAATGCTTAGCCATAAAAGTGTATATTCCTGAGCAGTCTAGGAAAGCTATGTCGGCCACTGCCAAGAAAATTACATTTTTAACCCACACCTTTCCCCGCGGATCTAGTCTAACAATGGTTGTAGCCATGTTAAGATTGACTAAAAAATTAAAATGACTCGTCAACCATATATTTTTCATATGTTTTGGTGTTTAAGATAATTTAATTTTAACTTTAAGTGCCGAAGATTATCTATATATATAAAAAGCAATGTATGTCTGTGTGTCTTTTATGCATTACTACACTCTCATCACATCGCTATGAACTTTGGGAAGTTGTTAAGAATATTGCTGGGTAGGTTTCTGCGAAAAACATTATTTCAAATTCGCAGGGGTGGCGCCCCGCCAGGGCGCGATTTGTTTTTTTTTCTATATACGGTATATAAAAACTAAAAGTTTATTTTGATTTGAAACCATTCATCCGATCGCCATTAAACTTGGGTGAGTTCATTAGAACACTCTGGGGAAGGGTTCTGTAAAAAAAATCACTTTTAATTTTGCAAGGAGGGTGCGATTTTTCTCTATATACGGTATTTAAAAATAAAAGTCTATTTTGATTTGACACCGTTCATCCGATAGGCATGAAACTTTGGGGAGTTCTTTATAACAATCTATGGAAGGGTTTAGCAAGGGAGTTTGCAATTTTTCTCTACATGTGATATATAAAAATAATAAAAGTGAATTGTAGTCACACTGTTCACACGATCGTCATGAAACTTTGGGAAGCTGCTAAGAGTATATCTGGTGAGGGTTATAAAAATAAAAGTCGATTGCAGTTTTACACCTTTCAATTCATCCAATCGCCATCAAACTTTGAGGAGTTGATTAGAACACCCTAAAGAAGTGTTCTGTAAAAAAATTGCTATTTTCGCAAGGGCGGCGCCACAGGGGGGGTGCTATTTTTTTTCTCTATATATAAAAATAAAAGTCGATTGTGGTTTGATATCATTCATCCGATTGCTATCAAACTTTGGGGATTTAATTAGAACACTTCAGGTGAGGTTTCTGTATAAAAAAAATATTTTAATTTCGCATTGGCGACGCCACAGGATGGTTGGATTTTTCTCTATATACAGTATATAAAAATAAAAGACGATTGTGGTTCGACACAGTTTATTTGGGTGCTATAAAACTTTAGGGAGTTATGAATACTCCCGAGAAGGTTTCTGGGGTGGGGGGGGGGGAGTGGTAGTTGGAGGGTGGATTTAATTTTGCATGGGTGGCGCCCCGTCAGGATGCGATTTGGTGCCCTGGTCTTTCCCGTGAGCGCTATAGCGGCTACAATTGGTCTAAACAGTGTGATAGACAATGGATAGGATGGGGCGTTACAAACGCTCACAAAATTGAATCAAGCGTGTCCGCCGGCACCCTGGTAGGATGCGATGTGGCTGCAAAAAAAAATTTCAGTTTCCATCCTCAAAGGCTCACTTGGGTCGCTGAAGGCCATGTAATACGCTTTATTTTAATAATCAGAAAAATTAACCAAGGTTAGATTATTAACTGGATGTTTCTTTGTCTCTGTATAAAAATCCAAACAGTTTGGTCACTTTAGACAATCCAATCAGAAATTGAGATTGAGCATCTAATAATAGACCATTAGTAACGCTAACATTGCATCAGTCACATTGATGTTTAAAACATGTCAAATACATTTTTAAAGTGTTAAATAAACAATCCTGTTCATTTGTGTCACTTAAGCGAATGACGCAGTCTGCATCATTGTTAAGAGGAAACTATTTGGCAGTCTGGGTTATCCTATGAGCAAGACGGCGCCTATTAATTTTAAGGAGCCAGGGGCCGTACGCAGTGCCTATGCGGTAGTGTTATCAGGGGGGGGGGCTCCCAAGAGCGCCCCTCTACGTCCCTGGCACATGGGCGGTCACCGAAGTGTGTTCTACCTCATTATTTCGGTGAGTGATTAATGTACACTCAAGGTTTTCATGCTGTAGTGTAGGTAACCCATGTCCCGATATTTTACATTGTTTATATTTAAATAACTCACTTTTAGAAAACAAGGTCATGAGTCTAAGACATGGATGACACCCTTCTTATATATTTCGTTGGACTTTCTTTTATTCCCGCGTCAATGCGCGGGGACGGGTACGCTAGTTAATTATTAAAAAAACATTAGATATTAAATTTAAAAAGGAGAGCAAAGTATGCAATCCCCTGGAGAACTTTGCCTATATATGATGAGCTCTAGTGCTGTGACTCAGTAAGTCGGGTAGGCCTACTTACCAGATCTAGGTAAACTTTATGACAAAGTAGCATACATGGTTGAACCATGAAATAATTTCAGGTCAGCAAAACAGATTTATGTAACAATTGTTATATTATTAAATGGATTACATTCTTATTTTAAAATCAAAGTTTAACACTGTTAAGTTTTTATTTTTTGTCACCAGATTCAATGACAAAAATCCTCACAGATATAGTAGTGCAGAGAAAATAGCAAAAAAAAAGAAAGAGGAAAAGAATAAACAAGTAGAGGTAATGTAGACATCTATATATATATATAAATGAAAGTGTTTGTGTATGTGTGTCTTATACATTACTACACCTTTCATTCGATCACCATGAAACTTTGGGAAGCTGTTCAGAATACTTTTTAGCACTTGGTATCTGTTATTCAGGCTTCCTGCCATGGTGATTGCATGTCCCAAATCAGACGGTGTATATATATATATATATATATATATATATATATATGTATATATATATATATGTATATATATATGTATATATATATATATGTATATATATATATATATGTATATATATATATATATATATATATATATATATATATATATATATATATATATATATATATATATATATATATATATATATATATATATATACATACATATATATATACATATATATATATATATATATATATATATACATACATATATATATATATATATATATATATATATATATATATATATATATATATATACATACATGTATACATAGATACATGTATACATAGATACATGTATACATAGATACATGTATACATAGATACATGTATACATTGATACATGTATACATAGATACATGTATACATTGATACATGTATACATTGATACATGTATACATTGATACATGTATACATAGATACATGTATACATAGATACATGTATACATAGACATATACATGTATACATAGACATATACATAGATACATATATATATATATACATAGATACATATATATATATACATAGATACATATATATATACATAGATACATAAATACATATATATATACATATATATGTACATATATACATATATATACATATATGCATATATATACATATATATATACATATATACATATATATACATATATACATACATATATACATTTACATATACATATATACACATATATACACATATATACACATATATACACATATATACACATATATACACATATACACACATATACACATATATACACACATATATAAATATATACATATATACACATATACACATATATATACATATATATATATACACACACACACACACACACACACACGTATATATATATATATATATATATATATATATATATATATATATATACATATATACATACATATATATATATATATATTTATATATATACAAACATACATATATATATATTCATAGAGATATATATATATACATACATACATACATATATATATATATATATATATATATATATATATATATATATATATATATATATATATAATTTGGTATTTAGGGGTTAACGCTTTTACTCCTTAATTATAATCATTAAACAGATGTAACCATGTCAGGTATCTAAACTTTTTATTTCCACTGTCTTTGACTACACACAAAAATAAAAGAAGAAACTATTTGGATAAAACACGGGTTCCCAACCTGGGGGTCGCGAAGGTCTTTCTGGGGGGTCGCCAACTGGTATACTAAACCTTAGTAATTTGAAATAAAACATAAATATTTAGAAGAATTTTTGAAATTCGGCTTCATTAACATCACTGGAAATGTAATAGAGAAAAAACAAAGCGCACTGTACAAAGTTGTTCTCAGTCATGAATCTATGAAATCTTCAAAACTAAAACGTCATTTGAGATGAGTCATTCGGAACACACCAAAAAATATATGGAGTTCTTTAGTCGGTAAGAAGCTAGTTGTAAACGTCAGAGAAGTTTTAACCTGCATTAGTGCAAGCATCAAATGAAGTCGCGATAGAAAATGCCAAGCAAAAAAAAAAAAAATAGAAAATCTCATCAAACGCTGCATGTACGTAAATGTTAAATAACACATTTTTATTAAAATTAAGCTTTCAACATTGTTTGCTTTCCAAGTTGATAAATCAACAGACGTGAGTTCGTGTTGGCAGTTGCTGGTCTGTGTCTATATTCATGCGGATGATAACAAAGAAGAGTTGCTATTTTGTGAAGATAGCATGGAGAAAATAAATACGTTTTTTTTTTTTAACGGGATGATTAAAATGGGTTAGACCGGCTGTGGGGGTTTGTACGGATGGCGCGCCATCTATGTTTAGCTCAAAATCGGGCTTTCAGAAAACAAAAAAGATTTAGTTCCTTAACCACTGCCCTAACCAATCGCCATCAAGAGTCCAAAACTAGTATAAGTCGTAAATTATATAAAATCTGCAGCCTTCAAAGAACTGAGCAAAAACATTATTATAGATCACGAGGTTCGGCTCTTCTACACTACAGTACTCTGGCTGTCAAACGAAATATTGTAAATTGTGTTTTTGAATTGAAATCTGAAATCAAATTGTTCTTGGAAGTGCAAAGGAAACAAGACTTTTTGGTATACTTAAAACAACATAGAGTGGTTGGAGAGAGTATCATACATAGCAGATGTGTTCGAACATCAAGATTAGCTTAACCTGAAGCTTCAGGGAAAATGAACAATATTATAACTTTCCATGATAATCTCGGGGCATTTTTATCAAAGCTGCAAAATCGGTAAAGAAAATAAATCTTGGAAATATTGTAAATTTGAGAAACTCTGCGGTGTGGTAGATGAATCTGATTGTGAGATAATTAAAATTTTGAAAGAAGCAATTTCTGGGCATCTTGAATCTCTTGAAAATGAACTGCATCGCTATTTCTCTGAGCTGAAAAAAGAAGAATCTGCATTTACGCATTACCCATTCTCTTCTTCCCTTAATGTTGCCAGCATTCCTGATGAATTACAAGATGAATTCTTTGATTTGCAGAATGATTCCGAGTAAGATGAAAAACTGCAGACACAATTTTGGTGTAGTATTCACCATTCATACCCAAACGTAAAATTGATTGACTTTTCGAGAATATATTTTCAACACTATTCTTCGATTAAAAACAAAATTAAGATAATTATAATGACATAGGTTGGCGTTAACAAAATTTTTTTAAAATTAAAAACTTAACCACGCAGGTTTAGTGAATAGTATGCAATTTTACTCATGCTATTAAAACAGTTATCAAGAGTAGTTCATATTAAAAGTCTACTAGAAAATCTTATTTTAGTGCTTATTACTTTCCATACTAATTTCGGCTTTTTAATTCTATGGGGGTCGCGGGTCACTTACTTTTTATAAAAGGGGGTCGCCACTCGAAAAAGGTTGGGAACCACTGGGATTAAAGAACCATTTCTTAAAAATGTATACTAAAATAAAAAATTACCATTCAATTTTTCCTACATAAAGGGGTATAGCTGTGTCAGAAATTTCTTCATTTCTTTTATTACACTTTTTAAAAAAAGTGATAATAAATGGAGGTCCACAAAATTTGGGATTTTAGACACGAGTCCACTTTTGACAATGTCCCCCCTCACATACTTGTAAAAATGTGCCATTTTTTTAGTTGTGTGGTATACTGTTACATCTCCGATATATGTATTCAGCAGTTGAGCTGGTGGTTTTTTTTAACCCTTTAAAGCGAGCACCATGTGGCCTTACGCGTTATAAGTTATATAACAGGAAAGCCACGAACTTGGCTTGGCGCGCTTTCAGGGTTAACACAATAAGCTGCCGATTTGATTCATACATTTTGTATGCAGTTTTTATTTAATTTTTTTTATTTTAGATGTATTTTGGGCGTCCACATACACTCACCCCCCCCCCCCCCCCCCGCCACTGTCCACAGAGTAACATTTTTTCGCCCCTGACACCAGGGCGGTCGATGAAGTGTTCTTATTCACTATTACGATGAGTCATTAATGTAAACTCAAGGCTTGTATAACAGCACGCCCACATTGGTGTGCTGGGTGGTAGTTAAACTCATGCCCTGATAAGTATGATCCAAGCTAAGCCATTGTTTCTGTTTAAATAACTTAGTTTTAGAAAACAAGGTCCCATCTCAAAGAATTTGGAATTGGTAACACAATGATGAAACCCTCCTAATATATTTTGTCAGACTTTCTTCTAACCCCTCCACAACGCACACGGATGGGCAAGCTAGGAGGCCGATGTATACAAAAATATACATTCACATAAGCATACATATTAGCTGCATACCATTGCTTCACCACAGTGTGAAATTTAAATAACTTTTACTGAAGGACAGAAAAATAAGCACAAAATAAGATCTCTTTTTTAATCTTGTAAAATAAATTTGAACTGCACCCATTAAAATGAGGAACTGGAAGCACAATTTATAAACCTGATGTTTAAAACGATTTGAACAAAGCCTGTAATGTAACTAACTATATTATCCTAACTACTGTACTTGTTTGTGGTTTTCATATTTGTTTAGCCACAAATTCCTTTATTTAAGTGTCTTAATCATTACACTTCAACTTTTATGGAAAAGTCTGCAAGAATTGTTTTTAAAAAAACATAATGATCTCTAGGTTAGGCCACTAACCAGAGCTTTGGGCTAATCTCTCCAACTGTCCCCAGGTGTATCCAATCTCCTTAATGTCTTCTTCAAGGTCATGTCTCCAGGTCTTTCTTGGTCTGCCTCTCCTCCTCCTGCCCTGTGGATTCCAGGTGAGGGCCTGTCTTTTTATGCTGGATACAGGCTTCCTGAGTGTGTGGCCAACCCATTTCCAATTTCTCTAGAGGATCTCTACTTCAGCTGGCAGTTGATTTCTCCATTGCCATAGAACAGGGGTCTCCAAACTTTTCAGTCCAAGGGCCGCATTAACTATCAAATATCAGTTCGGGGGCCAGTTTCTTCCAGGCATCTCTTTGGGGTGGCGGGACCCCGCCCTCCTCACCGAAGAACACATATCCCCCCCACCCCACCCCCAACGAAATATAAATTATATAGAAATATATAAATTTCAGCGACTCATCCATTGTAATTGAATAATGGCGAAACTTGCTTGCGTTTTTCACTGTTTGAGCCACAATGTTTTCATCGTCTGCAACACGGTGGGCAATGGTATTTGCACCCAAAGCTATATTTTCAGATCGTTTTGAATTTTCTGAGCAAATTTCCTCAGCCACCTCCATCAAACATTTTTTCCGTGGACAAAAAGATCTCTGCGGGCCGGATAAAAGGATCTTGCGGGCCGCAACGAGCCCGCAAGCCGTAGTTTGGAGACCCCTGCCATAGAACATCATTTGATGCATTGACTTTGAGAACTTTACTTTTCCCTCTGTGGATGTTCAAGCCCAGGCATGTAGAAAAATTACCAACACTGTTGGTTTTATCTTGCAATTGCTGTTGTGTGTGAGAAAGAAGGGCCAGGTCTTCAGCAAAGTCCAGGTCATTTAGCTAGCTCCACAGTGTCCACTGTATACCGTTTTCTCTGTTGACGTCTTCATAATCCAGTCTATAGCCAGCAGGAACAGGAATGGTGAAATTAGGCAACCCTGCCTTACTCCGGTCAGTAGGCCTACTTTGAAGGCCTCCAAAGTCTGTTGGCCATGCACATTTCAGACCTTCATATGAAGATATAATAATGTTGACTATTTTCTGTGGCACCCTGTAGTGTCTCAACAATTTCCACATTGACTCAGACTGTCTATCCAGGCTATCAAAGGCCTTCTCTTAATCTATGAAATTAATATAAAGAGATGAGTTCCACTCTTGGGTCTGTTCAAGCATGATGCGCTGGATAGCAATTTGGTCTACACATGACCTTTCCTTCCTAAAGCCTGCATGTTGATCTCAAAGCTGGGGGGCCATCGCTTCCTTCATTCTGTTTAATAATATTCTGTTGAAGACATTGATGTAGAAAAGTGTTATACCTCTATAGTTGGAGCACGCACTAAGATCACCTTTCTTTGGAAGTTAAATGAGTAGTCCCTCCTTCCACTCCTCTGGTATTTGTTCATCTTCCCAGATTTTCTTGAAGAGTGTGTGTAGTAGTGTGGTGCTAGTTTCAATTTTTTCTGCTGCTTTATAGCTTTATGTATCTCATCTTTTGAAGGTGGGTTACAGTCTATAGGTAGATCACTTTCAGCTGGTGGTATGTCTTGCGTGCATTATGGTGTTGATCTATTCAGTAGTCCTTCAAAATGTTCTGCCCATCTCTTCCTCTGTCCTTCCGCATCAGGTATTATCTTTCCATCTTTGGTCTTCACTGACCTCTCTGGCTTACTGTACTTCCCAGATATCTTCTTACTTGTATTGTACACATCCCTAATATTACCATGGTACAGTGCTTCTTCCGCTTCACTTGCCAGTAGTTCTAAATAACTCCGTTTGTCTTTCCTTATGCTTTTCTTGACACTTTTGTTTGTTTCTGTGTATTCTTCCAGTGCTTTTAATTAAGCAGCCCTCGTACGACTGTTGTTTAATGTTGCCTTCTTTCTTTTTTTCTCTCTTCAATAATTGTCATAGTATCTGCTGAAATCCATTCCTTAATTTGTTTTTGGATAGGGCCTAGCACTTCTTCACATGTTGATGTTAATATTTTTTTAGTTTCTTTCCATTTTTCCTCAATCGTCTCTTCCTCTATTAGCTCTTGTAGGACCTGAAACTTGGAAATATGGAGCCTAAATTCATTGAGTTTAGAGGGGTCATTAAGTAGGCCAGTGTTATACCTGTATTTCCTTTTGTTTTCCAACATGTTTAAGTTTTACTTTAGCAACAAGTAGGTGATGGTCTGAAGCAACATAAGCTCCTCTTGACACGTACATCTGGAAGTGATCTCTTGAACTTATGTATCATACATATATGGTCTATATGGTTTTCTGTAGACAGGTTGGGTGATAAGCAAGTAGCCTTATGTATCCTTTTGTATCCTTTTGTGATGAAAGAGGCTACCTCCAAGTCAGCAAATCTTTCTCCGTTTTCGTTCATCTCACCTAAACCCTGCTGTCCAATACATTCTTCATATCCTCTGTTGTCACTTCCAATCTTAGCATTAAAGTCGCCCATGAGTATAAGGATGTTTCGTCGTGGGCGGTGCGGGATAATGGTCATTAGCCTGTTGTAGAATTAATCTTTGTCCTCTTCTTTGCTGTCATTTGTTGGGGTGTTGGCCTGTATTATGTCCATGTTCATTCATCTTATTTTAGTTTTAAAGGTGACTGTTATGATCCACGGGCAGTGTGCCTCCCATCCAATGAGAGCCCTTTGTGCTTGGTTTAACAGAATGAATGCGACTCCTTGAGTATGTGGTGCATTTTCATCCACTTGGCCTGAGAACAGCAGGAGCTCTCCTGTTAGTCTTTTTTGTCCTGAGCCAGTCCACCTTGACTAGCTGATACCCAGGATAGCTATTTTATAGTGTCTCATTTCTGCGGCTACTTGGGTTGCTTTTCCAGCTTCATACATAGTGCGGACATTCCAAGCTCCAATATTGATTGTGGACCTGGTGGAAATAATGGTGGTCGACCTGGTAGTTCCCAATACATATTGGCTTTCACCACCCGGTTTTATAAATTCTCAATAGGGAGATCCATTCTTTCCCAGGTCCGAGCTGTCTGTATTTCTCTTTGTCTGCGTCTCTGAAGCAAGCTGTTTTTTACTATATAAAGTTGCTGACCTTATGCTCAACACCCAACCTGCAGGACTGGGATGCTAGCTTTTGTCTGACCCCTACCGGCACAGACCTTCCCAGCTTGGTTGAACCTACCAGGAGTTATCACTCCCGCTAGTATAACTCTGGGGGTCGTAAGGGTAACCAAGTGGCCAAGCCACGGCAAGACCCTAGCACCAGATGACAAACTCTAAGATATCGCTATTAGTTATCATAAATCTCTGTGCCAAATAAACGGAAAATAATAAACATAGTATCAAATATTTAACCTCAATAAATCTTGGCCCTTAGCGCCAAAAGAAAAAATAGAAACTTAGATTGCTAAGTATTACCAGTTTTCCCATCTATATTACCTCCCCTGCCATCAAAATTTAATTAATTTTATCTACTCTACCATTTAAAAAATGCATCAATTTTCTTCTACCAGACTAAGAGAGTATATTATGTGACATTGCGCAGTTATACACCATTTAACAATGTAGATGAATGCATTGATTTCTTTGTCAAAAATGCTAGCAAACGATAAAAAAAATAAGCCATTACAGATAATAATTCAGCCTTATAAGAATTAATAAGATGGTGCAATTCATTCAACAACTGGCATTTTTTGTTCTCTATTTATCGTACTACCTTCTATGTTTTGTATAATAATTCACACTTTAATGTTAAGATATGTTGATGGGCAACAACTAATGATATGATTTTATTGAGAGCAAGAATACCCGTGCTTCGCCACACAATATACCTATTGGATGTAGAAGAGAACTGTACTAAACAAAACATCTGTACTTTTGAAATTCTCGTGAAATAAACATTTATTTCTCAAAATTAAGTATTAAAATGCATTAAAGGGAAATCCACACCATCTCACACAGTATGGTACCATGAACGTCACTCCAAACCAAACCCAAATAGCCCCGGTCCACATGTTACCACACTCTTGGAATGCCCCCTCACAACCTGAACCATAACATCAGATGCTGCATACTACAAAAAACAATCCACCCTATATTAAAACCCACAGTCCACAACCCACACACTTCACACATGGAGTAGACCAACTCCCACACCAACTCGCTCAACACCCTAAAGTTTTCCACTATCTACACATTCATTTAACAGCTTGATGCAAATCTGTAAATAACACCTTAATATGGTAACAAAGCTAGATTCACTTCTTCTTCTTCTTCGTTCTTAATTTTTAGTGTTGGAAGGGATTGAGCCTTATCTGCCAAAATGTTTGAACTCGAGACTTTTTCGAATTTATCAACCATGAGCTTTTTGCCGACTCGACCACGCCTCCATCACAATTAAGGATATGTGTCAACTGGTTATGTGCCATTGAGGCCATTGACTCCGATTTCAGCCTGCTTTTCTTTTTGGATTTGCTTCCATAGCCTTTGTCCAACCAAGAACAAACTACAAGGCAGCAGTTGTTTAATTTTGGAGTTGTCTCTCCTAGAAGAGTGGCTGTCCCCAGCTAACGAGCCTCATCTGCCTGGGGGTTCGAACTCGAGACTTTTTGGTTTAGCAACCATGAGCTTTTCCGACTCGACCACGCTGACCCCCTCTAGAATCACTAATTTGGTTAATGCAATTAGGTTTACCATATCAAAGCGATATCGCCTCTTACATCACTGTATAATCAAAACGGCAATGTAAAATGCAAATTGCTGTATGTATGATGTGTTTTACATGCTGATATAGCTACAAAAACTGTAACTCAGATCACTGCATTAATGATTTCATCATAACCCCCTCTTATATTTAACAATCCCACAAGTCAATATAATATAACGTCAGATTTTTTTAAAAATATATCCTCTGCCACAAACAAATAAGAATTTTTTGGCTCATTAATTTTATTCATGCACTTGAATCTAATGTAATCACTCCTTGAAATAACACAAAAAATAAATGATTTTAAGAGATTTTAGAAAAAAGAAATCAACTTTAAAATTGTATAGACTAATCTGGAAAAAATAATATAATCTTAATCTATTTAAAATTTGAGCCTTCACATAATCAGTGCTGTAGGAATAGAAAAAATTGAGGGTAGATAATATTAAATATAGACTTTAAATAGTTTTTTAAATGTAAGTTGAGTTTCTTTTTAAATAACCTCTCCTAGCAGAAAACATTTTTTAAAAGTAATAAATTAGATTCAGTCCCACTATTGTTATTAAAATGCATCCATTTTTTCCTAGGAATCTATAATATATATATATATATATATATATATATATATATATATATATATATATATATATATATATATATATATGTTACCGAGTCTATTTACTTGTAGTGCCAAATGTTACCGATTTCACTGCTGACAGCGCCAAATGTTACCGAGTGTATTTACTCGTGCTACCTTTGACCAGCACACAACATCTACCACAATATAGATACTCGGAAATGCAGGTTTACATTGATCTCTTTATTACATGAATCAATAGAAATGCTCCACATAACAATGCATCAATGTTCCACAAGAATACAATGAACCAACTGACCCCCACTGTCCTCACTAGTCCTCACATAACAGAATGCATGTGTCCATCGTTCCTATTCTCACATAACACAATACGTCTACACCGTTCAGCCTCCAACTTGGTACTCTGGGTTCTCAACTGTCCCGTACTACCAGTCGCCTTCCTA
>NW_026732730.1:0-147500 GCF_028476545.2 Physella acuta | reverse complement strand
TAAGGTTCCCCTTCCAAACCTGACGGAGTATTGGGCAAGTAGAGCTCACTTGTTTTTGTCATCTCGGCATATGTCATCTCGGCATATGAAGGGTTAGTGTGATCAGCATTTTTTACTTTCTCTACCGTGGACTCAGGGATGTTCTACTGACTTGAAGCCGAATTTGATTACGAGACTAACGGGTCAGCACTCTAGCTCCCTACCGCTAGGCCACTCCGTCCCTGCAATTGTTGGCATTGAAAAAGAATGGTTTGACCTTGAATGATAGAACTAGCACAATAAGAGGAAATGTCAGATGTGTGCATATATAAGCAGTGGCGGAACTAGAAAAAAAAAGCGCCCCCCCCCCCGCAGAATTTTTTTTGGGCCCCTATACATGCATATATATATATATATATATATATATATATATATATATATATATATATATATATATATATATATATATATATATATATATATATATATATATATATATATATATATATATATATATATATATATGGAAAACAAGGGTCGATCTAAATTTTAAAAAAAAAATTCCCATCTGGTACAGGAATAAATCAGAGGTTTTCCAACACACGAGCTGGCCCCATTCAGTTTTCCAAGTGAGAAGCACGGACTCTCTCAATCTAGTCCAACACACCAAACTGACGCCGATTTTTATGAGGCTTTCCTCAAAACGTTACCAACCGTGTGCCCTGTTTTCCAGAAGTTGAATTAAATGATAACAGTGTCGGCAGTTCATTTCTTGGATCTTAGGGCGCGGGTTTGTCCACACTACCCAGGGGGGGGCGGACCTCACCGGGTGACACCATTTAGGGGGGGGGGACACCAAGGCAAATAATAGCAAAATATATAGAGAATAACTTGAGGGGGGGGGGGTGCAAATCGAAAACTTGAAAGTTTGTCCCCGGGTAGGGTCGCTACGCCTCTGGGGGGTGACACCATTAAGTGCCGCACCGGGTGACACCCGACCTCGCTACGCCACTGACACTACAAACTAGACATGCCAAGGCATGCTGTAAGTCCCTCGGCGACGGCGCTCAGGATGACACTGCCGCCGGTGGATTTAAGTAGAAACCTCACCCGCTTATGCAGGATCTTGGGGCGCTAAATCACACATCTCCGTTAGGCGTCCCCACTCCAATATGTAAACAATGTTAGGCCTATGAAAAATGTTTTGCACATATACAACTGTATGTGGCCAGCTCACGCGTCGGATAACTTTCTGATTTGGGGGGGGGGGGGGGAAATCCACAAATGACGTCACATTTTTAACGACTAACCAAAAGCCAAACCCTCACACACCCCCACCTCAATGACGTCATTTATAAATAGTAATTGACTATTAATAATGTGCAATTAATTCTAAACGTTCTAATTAATTTCTAAATACTTATATAAAAAATAATCTTACCTTCCCCATTTTGTGAATTAGATGTGCTTAATTATACTATGCTAGTAAATTAATATCTGTTGACTAGTGCTGTCTAGTGTCTGACAAAATGTGCTGAAGTGGTGAATCGCACGGTTAGGAAGTAGATCTAATTCATAAATGATACATTGATCTACTCGATACTTGCGAGGCTAAGAAAGAGGGATGGGATGGGGGTCGGCTCGGGAAAAAAACTTGAAAGAGACAACAAAACGCCTATGTACGTCAGCATCGCCCATTGTAAAACTTACTCAGGGGAGATAATTCCAAGTATAGGCCTTAAAAGTTTACTTTGATATTTCTTGTAAAAGCAAAAACAAGTAAACGTATATAAAACTGAAGTTTCTAGTATTATATTATTTTTTATTATTTGTAGTATACAAGATAGTACAGGATACAAATTCAACCACTATCACCAACACATATAAACATTGAAAAATGTACAATGGATTTCGGGTCCCTAACCAATGCCGCAAAGAATAATGAATAACCGCGCATCATGAAATCCTACTCCATATGTAGCGGCTTCTCGTGCTATGGACTTTTTTTTTTAAAGAGTTTTGCCGGCGACAGCGTGTGTTTGATTGTAGGGAAATAGAACTCGCCCTTGACGATGGTTAATAAATACAACTATAAATAACTTTAAAAAAAAAATAACTTTTTTATAAAAAATTTGACAATTTTTGAGCCCCCTTTTTGGTCCCCATCCCCCAATCCGCTACAGTACACTTTGGAGGATCGGTCAAGCAGTTACGTATCCTCTATTTAGCTATCAGGGGCAACGAGTCAAAGAAGTCATTCAAATTTGAAGAGTTGCCAATATTTTACACTGTAGTTTGTGTAATGGATTTTTTTTTTTTTTGCGGAAGAGCGTGGTATAGTGACTGTGAAATAAAGATAATTGTACCACAGCTACAGTGTTTTTCTTTTACAAACCAAATATCAAAATTTTTAAAAATATTAATTATGGTCAGCCGTGGGCCCCTAAACGGACTGGGTCCCCCCGCATTGCGGGGTCTGGCGGCACTGTAGTTCCGCCCCTGTATGTAAGCAGCCCTACTTGAGTGGTCGGACGCAGAAAGGCCGAGAGAATGATCGTGGACAGAAATACAGATTCAACGCGCGCCTATTTTTACTTTCTCGTATATACAGAGTATAGAGAAAGTATTGAGTAATCGTGCAAAAAAAAAATAGAGATTTTTGCAAATCTCGACGTTTTACACCTCCCTGACTCGGAAAAACATAATTTTGCAATCTTGTCCGTATGTCTGTGTGTGTATGTATGTGTCTGTAAATACGATTACTTGAGTACCGTTACAGCTAGTTTGATGAAATTTCATATGTAAATATTATATCAAATTTCCACTTCCGGTTATCGGAAATCGCTCAACAGTTGATACGGATCTACTATTTTGATATAATACTTAAATTTGAAATGCTATAGGCCCGGTCGAAGGAAATAGCCGTTTTCTTCGTTACCACCAAGCTTTTCTATATTGATGTTAGCAAGTTTTAGAGGCTTGATAATTCATTAAAAAAATGTTTGTCAGTCTATTTTTATTGGTTCATTTATTCAGGTTCTATTTATTGTTAAAGCTATAGTAACTCCCATTCAATGACTAGACTTCCATGTAATTTTTTCAGCTTCGTCCTAACTATAAACCCCATTTCACTTTGAAGCGAAATGTAATTTTTTTTTTTCTGATTGCTTAGGTCAAATATTTTTGTCTTTTCTGATAGAGGGTGCTTTGAAAATTAATTACAACATATTTTAAAAATCTTTTTAGAATAGCTGAATATTTTTACACGAGAAAAATGGCCCGTTGAGGAAGGGTACAACGGGCGCTAGGCTGATAGTGCTGTCTCTTTTCTCTAAACTAAAACCAACCCACCCCCCCACACACCCCCCCCCACCTCACCCCCCCCCACCCCCACACACCACCCCCACCCCCACCACACACCACCCCCCACCCCCACCCCTCACCCCCACACACCACCCCCTCCACACACCGCCCCCCCCACCCCCCACCCCCCCCCCCCCCCCCAAAAAAAAAACATGTCTACCGTCCCATTCAACGAAATATAATTATATACTTTTTCCAGTGTCCGCCCCCTCCCAGAAAATTCTACCCCCCGCCCCCGAAAATTTCAAGTACCCCCACCCCTCTCCGGGGAGGAAAAAGTCTGAAAGAAACACTGAAACCAACCCACCCCCCCCACACACCCCCCCCCACCCCCCCACACCCCCACCCCCCCCCCCCACACACACCCCCCACACACCACCACCCCCCACCCCTCCACCACCCCCCACCCCCAAAAAAAACATGTCTACCGTCCCATTCAACGAAATATAATTAAATACTTTTTCCAGTGTCCGCCCCCTCCCAGAAAATTCTACCCCCGCCCCCGAAAATTTCAAGTACCCCCACCCCTCTCGGGGGAGGAAAAAGTCTGAAAGAAACACTGAAACCAACCCACCCCCCACCCCCCCACCCCCACACACACCCACCCCCCCCCCCCCCCCCCCCCCCCCCAAAAAAAAACATGTCTACCGTCCCATTGCAAGAAAACCACTTTTTAGATTAGACACATTAATTAGGCGGTAATTTTATTATAGAGTATCGATGAGGAAATTTCTTTTGAGTTGGGGAGGGGGGGGGGGGGGGGGGGCTCAGACGTTCTTACGCGGGGGGTGGGGCTTCGCCCCTACCCGAAGAATTGTATGCAAGAAACTCTTCACGCAAACCATTTAGATTAGACAACATTTCCTTTTTTTCAATGTTTACGCGAGAATCAATGACGTCATTACATTACTGTAAGCACTCTCTGGTTTGAGATTATGTTCTACTCTACGCTAAATGTGTCGACGTCATATTTCGTTTTTCGAATTACTGTGCATGTTTTTAAATTGCTTGTGTTTTCTCTAGAGCGTTCTTGTCAGACAGAGCGTTCTTGTCAGACAGAGCGTTCTTGTCAGACAGACAGCGAAACTATTATTATAGAGACAGAGCGTTCTTGTCAGACAGAGCGTTCTTGTCAGACAGACAGCGAAACTATTATTATAGACGAGAAAAATGGCCCGTTGAGGAAGGGTACAACGGGCGCTAGGCTGATAGTGCTGTCTCTTTTCTCTAAACTAAAACCAACCCACCCCCCCCACACACCACCCCCACCCCACCCCCCCACCCCCACACACCACCCCCCACCACACACCACCCCCCACCCCTCACCCCCACACACCACCCCCTCCACACACCGACCCCCCACCCCCCACCCCCCCAAAAAAAACATGTCTACCGTCCCATTCAACGAAATATAATTATATACTTTTTCCAGTGTCCGCCCCCTCCCAGAAAATTCTACCCCCGCCCCCGAAAATTTCAAGTACCCCCCACCCCTCTCCGGGGAGGAAAAAGTCTGAAAGAAACACTGAAACCAACCCACCCCCCCACACACCACCCCATCCCCCCACCCCACACACCACCCCCCCCCCCCACCCCTCCACCACACCCCCACCCCCCAAAAAAAACATGTCTACCGTCCCATTCAACGAAATATAATTATATACTTTTTCCAGTGTCCGCTCCCTCCCAGAAAATTCTACCCCCCGCCCCCGAAAATTTCAAGTACCCCCCACCCCTCTCGGTCGGAGGAAAAAGTCTGAAAGAAACACTGAAACCAACCCACCCCCCCACACACCACCCCCCACCCCCCTCCCCACCCCTACACACCACCCCCCCCACCCCTCCACCCCCCCCCCCAACCCCCCCCCCAAAAAAAAACATGTCTACCTTCCCATTGCAAGAAAACCACTTTTTAGATTAGACACATTAATTAGGCTGTAATTTTATTATAGAGTATCGATGAGGAAATTTCTTTTGAGTTGGGGAGGGGGGGGGGGGCTCAGACGTTCTTACGCGGGGGGTGGGGCTTCGCCCCTACCCGAAGAATTGTATGCAAGAAACTCTTCACGCAAACCATTTAGATTAGACAACATTTCCTTTTTTTCAATGTTTACGGGATAATCAATGACGTCATTTTACTGTGTGCACTCTCCGGTTTGAGATTATGTTCTACTCTACGCTAAATGTGTCGACGTCATATTTCGTTTTTCGAATTACTGTGCATGTTTTTATTTTGCTTGTGTTTTCTCTAGAGCGTTCTTGTCAGACAGAGCGTTCTTGTCAGACAGAGCGTTCTTGTCAGATAGACAGACAGCGAAACTATTAGTATTAATAATGGATGGTTTTGGGTTTCAGCGATGATTTTAAACTAAATAGTACATGGATGTGTAGCTTGAAATACTTTACATTGCCATAAGAATTCATAAAAAAACGTTACAGTAACAATCTTTTATGTAGTAATGCACTAAAAAGTTAAGCATAAATTATATACCCTACAATTTAAATATCAAAAGCTAAATCGTTATTACAGTTGTAACAAGCAATGTGCATATATACTTTTTAGTGCACTACTGGTTCTTGAGACTAATAATAATTTTTAGCGCAATTTCCATACGGACAATTGCGATTATTAACTCGTCATTTCTGGATGTGTGTCCGATGTATTGATGTGTGTCCGCAGCTTTAAGTCGTATTTCCTACTCAACGAAGCAATATCGAGGACTAGTTCCAAAAGCAAATATGTTAAACAAGTTCCGAGGATGAACATAGGCCATAAAAATTCACGGAATTCCTTCCTGGATTTCCAGGAAAAGCCAAAAAAAACCTCGAACAAATGCAGTTTTTGCTCCATACCTCGGCAACCAGACCATATAGCGATTTGAAACATTTACCAATCGATTTCTGCCATAATTTAGAACAATATTGCCGAAGAAAGTTTTCAAAAATATCCTTTCGTTCGGTCACAATTTTTTTTTAAAAATTATTTAAACTGAGCATCTTGTAGGCATAGGATGGTATTTTAAACTGAGCATCGTGTAGGCCTACTCGTTAAAATAAAACTATTTCCGTTGATATTTTCTATTACCCCCTACACGTCCCCATATTTTTTAAAATTTCGTTAATAAATATTTTTTCTATTTTGTTTTGAATTATTAAAACTACTTGTGTTGCATTATTTATTTGCTGAATATATGATTTATCTCGATTTAAAATTGTTATGGATAACATAAGGAAATTGCGCTTAAATTGTCACTAGACTTTGTATTAACTTGTTTTATGAGACCCTTGCACTGTTCCATCCACCATATGATCGCATATAAATAAGTTATATAGACACTGAGACTGCTGACCTAATAAGAGCTATGGTTTTCTGTATTTCGATGGAGCCAGATCTACTGTAGGTGTCATAATTTATTTATTTTTATTTTTTCAAAAAGAAGCATTTTTGACAGATTACGAACCCCTGCACTCTTCTGATTAAACGTGTGTTACATGTTACAGGCATACATGTCATCTGAATTCAAAGGAGCGTTGTTACCCAACATTTTGTTATACTTATCAAGTATGCTCTTTCATCAGACAATTTTTTGTGATTTTTTTAAATGTACAAAATATGTGTTATTTAGTTCCCTTTTAATTTTATTTTTAAAAAGTGATAATAGCCATTTCAATGCACTTAATTTAAAAGATGTACTTATTTTTGAGGTTTGAAAAACATTAAGTCTGTTCGCTGCGTATGTGTGTTTTTGTTGAGTTTAATTAAAAGATTGAGTTTGTATCATATACTTTTACTTTTAGATTTTGGAACCGTAAAGGTAAACACCTCATGTCGTGATTTTACTTGCATCGCATTGTCTTACTTTAAATTTTGTCTGTTTATGTAACGACTTATATATTTTGATACTCGGTTTTTTTTTCTTTTGCATTCGTCAATAAAAGAACGTCATTACTAAAACAGTCAACGGATCATTGGCAAATAATATTTTCTCTTACATTCCTGGGAAAAATGGATCAATTTTAATGACAGTAGTGTCGAATAAAACAAATATATTTTAAAATGTTAAATTAAGTATGCCAGGGGAGGTAATTTAAAAATAAAATTAAAAAATTCACTACTTCTAGTTGTCCTATAAGAATAAAAAGTATATGTCAATAAAGTTTAAGTCTTTATCTGTCGTAATCTGGTATTTTTTGTATCTGTAACACATGTTTGAATGTGTGTTTTTTTCAAAAGTATCAGTTACGTCAACAAATTTCACCGTTTTGCGAGTACCGATCGACCCCACACTGTTTCATTTGGTCGCGACGAAGCATCGTAGAAGAATAATCTTAATGTCATTTTAAAGAGCGAATTCTAGCCTATCGTTTGATGTATAAATTGAAAAAAATTTGTTTATTTCGTTTTTAAAAAAATCAGTTTTTAAACTTTAAATGACGATATATACACGGAAACAAACTAATTCTGTTTCAATTTTTACACCGATGTAAAGTTCACTTTTATAACTACTTTGTGTTGTAAATTCATGTATTTCTGATTTACGGCCGCGAAGCCGTGCCCTCAATAAGCATATAACCACCGAGTCAACTTTCAGCCCCGAGTGAGTAGCTCGCCGAACGGTTTTAAAGGTTGCCGACCGACGATGCTAAACGGATTTTACACTTGCTAGAGCCTTCAAACAAGTTGTAAATACCATTTTTAGTTTCATTTCCATTTTAATAAATGAATTTTAAGTTTGAATGTCAGTTTGGTTTAATTAGTACAAGTTTTTAATGTAAATTTGAACGATACTACTAGTCCACGGTTTTAGCGTGTGAACTACGCTTGTACACATCACATATGGTGTGTTAAGGGTTGAAGCTATTTAATTCAGGACATTCTAGGGACTTAAAGTATGGATGCACTTAACTATAAGATAAGATGCTAGTGTTTACTAATTCTTTAAAATCTACCGAATGGGATTGATGATAGGGTCGTATTACTAAAGTTTATCTGGACTATCACGTCAAAATTATGAATCAACAAATTCAAAATGGCCACCAGACAATCCTGGTTACTATGTAGACGAACTCAATTATTTACAGGGAACGAAGGTTAAACACTTATAAAATATTAATGAATCAAAAGAAATTTATAATTATAATAACTATTTTTGTAAATAGATTTTTATCAATTTATTTGAAACTAAAGACACAAAATTTTAAGGACTAATGTAATTATTTTTTTAAATTTTCTGTTGTTCACTCTGATTCTGATTCCCCTGCTGAATAATGTGAAATGGTCTGAGCCAGTCTCCTTAATAAAATGTAACAGATCAATTTTTAGATGGGGTGCAATTTATTTAGATCGTACATGTTGTGACTTAGTTTTAAATGTTATATTAGTTTTGTTTCTCATTATTTATTTTATATGCATATAGTAACAATGAAGGACAGTTAAGTTGTCCAATAGGATGTTGAGAACCACAGTATGGCATCTTCATCATAGGATATCTCAACCAGTGTGGCACAAGCAACAAATATTTCATTCTGTAGACCTACTACTACTATTAATAATATAACCATCAAGTATAAATTACTTTTAACAAAAAGGTGTTTTCAGGCTTTTTCATGTTATAGGACAAATAGTAGGCTTACACAACAGGCTAGTAGTAAATTTAATTATATTTTATTAATCACTAAATCAATTGTTTATTCCACAGCTGGAGACATTTATGATGGTCTATCCAGATCTTTCCTTACAAGGGAAGGGAAGATGGCCAACCCCCCCCCCCCCCCCTCCCTTACAGTTCTCAAAGCATATCGCTTACTCTTGATGCTCTAAAACAGGGGTCTCCAAACCTTTCAGTCCGAGGGCCGCATCACCTATTAAATTTCAGTTCGGGGGCCAGTTTCTTCCAGGCACGTCTTTGATTTTTCTGAGCAAAGTTCCTCAGCCAGCACCAACAAACGTTTTTTTCCGTGGACAAAAATATCTCCGCGGGCCGGATCAGAGGACCTCGCGGGCCGCAGTTTGGAGACTCCTGCTCTAAAAGATCAAGGTTGAGGGAAACAAGACTTACAAAGATGTGGAGTTTTAGTTTTAAAACTGTTCCTCCAAAGCAGTTATCATCCCGATAGGTTTGAAAAGAAACCAAAGCATGTGAAATCAACTGCTGCATCACTTGTAGGCATCAAGTCTTTATTAGACTACATTACATTACAACCCCAACAAATTTAAATTCTGGTTCTCCTGCACTAGACTAATGTGGCATTTTAAAAAAAATTATATTTTAACTCATGTGATTTAAAAAAAAAAATGAACACATTCTTCTTGTTAATGTTACCAACACAATAATTATTTTAGAGTTATTCTATGTCCAAAGCAATAAAAAAAAAATTAATTTGTTTTTGTATGAAAATAAAAATTACCAAAAACGCATTCTTGTCAATTTCAATTATTTTTTTTAACACCCTATCCCTACAAGGCGGGTCAAATTTACCCGACAATGCTACATTTTAGTTAATTACCGGTCAACCACTGGACCAATCGTTTTGAGCTTCTAGATATGCTACCTACACATACAATGCTTGATTTCAACATAAAAATGAATGTTTAATTTTGCACGTGTGCACAAGAGTGAGCAGGTTTATGTTCACTATTGCTCTCCCTACTAACATGGGTAAAATTGACCCGTATACATTTATATAGAGAAAAATTCTACTATTGTAGGGGAAAGTGGTATAAATCTAGACTAATTTCAAACAACTTCCCTTGGGGCTAGACTTTTGGGCTCATAAGTTTGTATCCCTTCCTGCCTTACTGAAGACACCCATTAGAAACATTTTTTTTTTCAGCGCCGAAGCACATCAATCCTTTGTTCAACATTGTTGCTAGCATGTTTTTAGACTCAACCTTCTTGTTACAAATGAAACTGTAGTGGATTACTAGGTTTGGGCCTACACATTGAGAAGTTGTAAGGAAAGACATACCAACTGATGACTGCATGGGTTCATTGGCTACTGTATCAATTTGAAAGCGATGAATCAGACCTTAACTTATTTTTGCTGCTGAATTTGGAAATTAGGGCCATACTGTCAATAAAGTTTTAGGAAGTTGTGTAACAGGCTTTGATATAATAACGATACACCAGGAAGCCAATATTGATTTGTATTTATGCAGTCTTTTGCGATAAAAGCCATCTGATGAGTTCAGTTTTATGGTCCGTGGGTGTTAGACCATGTTACCTCAGACAGTCCAACCATAGTTGGGTAAAATAGGACCAACTCCTTAAGGGGATATGCGTGGAAAAAAATCACAAAATTTCTTGTTTTTGGTCATGATCGGTTTCTTGCACTTTTGGATACTTTGTCCATTTTTGTATAAAGAAAATAATAACTTTAAAGAGAAAAAAATATTTTATGTGTTTGAATTACGATTTTTATGACCCTATTAATTAAAAAATAATCAATTTTTCCCAATCTTACAAGCTCTCTATGAAAAGTTTTATATCCGTCATTATATTGTATTTGACATCATTGGAAAGCTGGATTTCTCATGTATTTAATAAACTTAATTTCCTACATCTCGGAAACACCCAAAGCTTACAATCGGCTTTGCAGTTTACACAGATATGGTACTTTCCTGACCTAGTTTTCGTTACTTTTGGCTGTTTTTCTCAGTTTGCATGTTTTTAACACTAAAAAGCCTACTACTTTTTTATTTATTAAACAATGCCAACCAAATTGTCAGTAATTGTTCTTAATGCAAAAATACAACTTTTGTCACGAGGGAATTGTGATTTCTTTCATAGAAAAAAAGTATTTGGTAATTAATATGCAAATTTTGAAACTTTTGTATACTAAAAAGGGTACGATTTTTTAGACCTTGTAAAATTCTTACTAATAATTATTTCAAAAAGTTGTCGTGACAAAAGTTTTAATATATACTGAAATATAAGCAGTTTAAATTTGATTGCTATAGGTGCATAAATAAAAAAGCCTTAGTATTTTAAAAAGTACCGAAAAATTCAAAATGGCGGAGGTTTTTTGGGTTTCCATGACAACCAAAATTGTTTTCGACTTTTTTTTTTGCTGTTTAATACTTACTTTTATATGCCAAATATGATAAAAGTATTCAAAAGGCTTTAGATCTTAAACTGTAAAAAATAGAAAAAAACATAGCATATCCCCTTAACCAGCTTTGAAGCACATGGAACCATATTTTGATAAATCAATGGATATTGATATAGTGATAACTAATGTATCAATCTCTGATAATTTTGTACTTTACATTGGACTAAGTTTTTGGCTACTAATCTGTGTCAAGCATGTATATTGGTGCCAAAATGATGACATCAAAGTGGAAAGACTGCATGAAATCATCCATGTATGGCTCTAGCAATATGCCACAATGGGCAAACTAAGTGGTAGCTAATGACCATATTTTTCAGTTTGCAACTAATGTCCCCAATAAGTTGAAATACAAAGTGACAGCTATTACAAATAGACCGCAGCAGATTTACAAAATTTGTATATTGTCAAAAGAGTTGGTTCTGCCCCAAGTTGAGCATTGAGCACAGAGAACTATGTCCAAGCTACTGCAATTCACATTAGATCAAATAGAAGACAAAAAGAAGCCTTCTGAAACCACCCACTGAGTGTTGGGCCCAATAGCGTCATCCAAACAAAAGTTATTATGCGAGATACGATAACATGTTAGATAGTAAAATAACTATTTGTCAAATATATAAATTCATTTATCTCTAGTCTATATAGCTTTACTGTGCAAACTGATAATTATTGTGATAAAGTTTTCTTGCATATGAAAAATAAATTGATAGTAAAGGTATAAGTTTTTACATTTAGTAACGCCTAGTTTTATTTATGCCTAAACAGTATAATAATAAAATACCTAAAACTAAAATTTAGTGTAGAAATGTTTAAACTATAATTTTAGAGTTCATTTATCATTTAAATAATAGTTATGCTATAAAAAATATACATATGCAATAATAGATTCTTATATAAAAAGTATAAGGGTCAAACTGACCCGCCTTGTAGTCGAATACAGTGAAATAGGGTTGTAGGGATAGGGTTAACTTAGAAAGGCTCATTTTAGATGACTGAAATAATTGGGCATATATATTACAAACTTTGCAGCAACTATAACAATTTCTACACTTCTATGCTAGAAAATATGGGTTCTCAAAAATGAAACTTTTTGAATATCAGTTTTTTACCAAAATTTGCTTTTTTTAAAAATCGCATAACTTTTTACTTTCTCGTATATACGAAGTATAGAGAAAGTATTGTAATCGTGCACAAAAATCACTTGAAATTTTAACAATTTTCACCGTATTACACCTCAGTCCTTCATCACATCCGAAGTATAGAGGACTTATTTTAATCGGGCAAAAATTATCAATCCAGATTTATCAAAATTAAGAGGTTTTATACGTAATCCAGTCTGAAAAACTGGGCTTTGCAATTCTGTCCGTATGTCTGTCTGTCTGTCTGTCTGTCCGTGTGTAAACACGATAACTTGAGTACCGTTACAGCTAGGTTGATGAAATTTCATATATAAGTATTTTATCAAAATCGTAGATTGGTATCAACTTTTGAGCGATTTCTGATTACCGGAAGTGGTATTTTTTCTACTTTGAATTTTTCAAAAGCCTATAACTTGAGTACTATTTCAGATAGATAAATGAAATTTCACAAGTAAGTAAAAGATCTAATTCTCTACCTTCTGTTAAATTTTGAGTCATTTCCGTTGACCGGAAGTAGTAATTTACGCTACTTCAGATTTCTCAAAAAAAAAGAATGCAAATTTTAAAAGTATTAATAATATTGCGCACTATTATGCACTTTTTTATTTGGCGTTCACTTGGTATGCAATTCTTTTGTCTACGAGTCTACGAGATTTTATTCTATTTTTAAAACTTTAAGTATTTAAAATGGAATAAAAATCATGTCTATAGCCCGAGTTCCCATCCCCTGTTGTTTTATATAAGAATATTCGAGAAAGTTTAGGGGAGATCACTCCCGGTTTATTTATTTATTGAGATATTTTTTTAAATAAAATTTGTGTCATAGAGCTTACAATTAAAAGTTTTTTCAGGACATACTCATTACAGAAGTTTGCAATCAATAGTTAATTTTCAGTTTAGACTACCTAATTACATATCACAACTAAAGGGTGGAGTGACGCTTTTTGAGACCCATTCCAAGGGAAGAGGGTAGGTAAGAAATAATATGCCATCTGATTTCTTCTCTCTAATTCTCAATACGCAAATGATGAAAAATATTTATTTTCATCAGAATTATGGCTAGACACCTCATAAGGTAGAACGATACCGATACTTTTTAAAAAAACTTGATTTGTATAAATGTATATAAAACAAAGCTAGTTTTTAACAAACAAGTTAATAAAAAGCCTAGTGACAATTTAAGCGCAATTTCCTTAATTAATTTTTTGTCACCGAACGAAAGGATATTTTTGAAAACTTTCTTCGGCAATATTGTTCTAAATTATTGCAGGAATCGATTGGTAAATGTTTCAAGTCGCTAAGTGGTCTGGTTGCCGAGATATGGGCCAAAAACTGCATTTTTTCGATGTTTTTTTGGCTTTTCCGGGAAATCCAGGAAGGAATTCCGGGGATTTTTTTTTGGCCCACAATCATCCTCGGAACTTGCTTAACATATTTGGTTTGGAACTAGTCCTCGATATTGCTTCGTTGAGGAGGAGATACGACTTAAAGCTGCGGACACACATCCATCCATCACCAGAAATGACGAGTTAATAATCGCAATTGTCAGTATGGAAATTGCGCTAAAAACCACGCCGTTTATGTCCAAATGTAGTAGCTTTTCACTTCATAGTTTCCATAATAAAAAGTGCTCGTACTGAAGTAAGCTTGGCACCATTAAAAGTAAATTCAAGCCCTCTATTTCTGCATAATTTTTATAGTTGTTAATATAACACCTTATATCTCATTCGACCATTGAAAACTATCACCGAGATGATTTTTCAACAGCAGGAATCGATTTGACCCCTCTCTCATTCAACTCGCGGGCCTTTTTTGAGCATTCAACGTATTTCTTAACAAATATCAGTAAAATGTGCAGAATTGAAAAAAAACCATTAGTGGGATACTAAATTAAAAAAAAAAAGCAATACAGTAATAGATCTAGATTAAATATTTTAATTGCAAAAAGAAAACAAAGAAATTCGGAAATTAGTATGTCAATTAGTATTTACTTCGTATAAAAAAGTATTAGTATTTTCTGAAAGGTGGTCCTTTTTTACAAGCTTTATTTAACTCACTTTCTCTGTCTGTCTAGATTGAAACGCCCGAACGAAATTGCAGGCATTTCTGACAGACAGTGGCGTAGCGGGGGGGGGGGGGGGGGGGGGGGGAAGCGTGAGTGCGGACCGCACCGGGTGACACCATTTAGGGGGGCGACACCAAGGCAAAAAATAGCTAAATATATAGCGAAAAGTGATAATTCCACGTAATTAAGTGATTAATTCGAGTATTAAAAAGTCTTTTAGGAGCGAATTTGACAAATCCCGACATGGGTGGAGTGGGGGATGCAAATCAAATGTTTGAAGGGGGTGGGGGTGCAAATCGAAAATTGAAAGTTTGTCCCCGGGCGCCGGGAAGGGTCGCTACGCCTCTGAGGATGACACCATTAAGTTCCGCACCGGGGTGACACCCGCCCTCCTTACGCCACTGTTGACAGATACGGTTCATAGTTGGTACGTGGGTCAAGACATGAAGACAATGCAACATGATATTAAATTTGACTTAATTGGTTGCCTGATTAATTATTTATGAATTAGTTAAAACTTTGCCCGTCATACCTTGGATGACTATGGGTTTCGGGGGGCTTCCATAAATGACATCACATCTGTGACTTATCACAAAATAACCAGACCCCAAATTCAAAAAGACGCTTTTTATCTTTAAAAACACCTATTTCGGCTGAGCATGGTTCTGGCCACACTATCCCTTCATATACTGACGTCACAGGTGACCTTTTAAAAGTTCTATTAATTTTAATGACACCGACTTTAAAATTTAGCCTTCATTCTCCAAAGCAAATTTATTTTAAAATGCTTTTCTGGCATATCTAGCCACCTATCTGGCCACCTATAACGTGAAAACCCGCCATTAGCTCGTGGTAAACATGGCCTAAAAATGGTCGGAAGTTATGCGTCCGATCCGGACGCCATATTGTTGTTAGCAACCGATCACGCCTCCAAGTTAGCGAGTAATCCTACTATATCTAGATCTAGAACCTAGATAGATAAATCCCATGTATTCTCGAATTAGATGATCATTGAAGCTAAACAAAGATTTATATAAAATAATTAAGGCCTGAAATAGATTCTAGATGTAGAATTTACAATGTCAATGTTTTAAACTTTTAAAATTAATGTGGTTAATCTACCTATGAATAAATCAATAAATTAATTAACGTCTTTAAATGTCGGTGTGAAAGGACGTGTGCTGGCCGGTATGACTCAAGTTGGGAGATAGATTCTAGAGATATATATGTGGATACAAGAATAAAGATTTGTACAAGTAGTACTGAGTTTGCCTTATCTCTGAGCGTCATATATTCGTCGGAACGTGAGATAACCTTATTGATTCTTAAGGTTGGAACCTCTCTACATGGTAGTGGAGATGAATTAAAATGGTATTTGACCGAGTCAAGTGACTCAAACCCTCTCGCACTGAGCAAAGCGTAACATGGCGGAGCAGCATAACATCGTGAAGCAGCTAGAATAGCTTGAAGCAGTATAACAAGGTGACGTAGCTTAAAAGCACTTAGAAGCTATATACAACATCTAGCCAGAAAACGCTATCACTGTCTAATCAGTCAAGTTTCATCGATATAATTTTCGTACGGACTATGTCTCTGTGATATATGGACTGTTATTGTGAAAACCGTGTGTGAAGATCCCAGCGTGAAAACCCGTGTTGATGACTCGTGTGTTAAGACCCGTGCTAAGAAGACTCGTGTGTGAAGACCCGTGCTAAGAAGACCCGTGTTTGAAGACATGTATGAAGACCAGTTCTACGAAGACCCGTGCTCTGATGACCTATGCCGTTATGACCGTGCTGTCAGAAACCGTGTTGGGAGGACCCATGCCATGAAGAACCGTGTGGGGAGAACATGTGATGACCGTGCTGTGAGGACCTTGACGTGAAGACCGTGCTGAGAGGACCTGTGTTGTGAAGGACAAAGGGATCTGTGTGGGAAGTGTATGTTCTGTGATGAAGCCGATGATGATGCCCAAGTTCTACAAACTAGATAAGTAGTAGGCTACCTCTTCATATATTTTTTAAGTAGTAGGCATGTACATTTTTTTTCTATTACGTCTTAGCGGAACCAAAAATAGTAGTGATTAAGCAGGGGCTGTAGGTATTATGAGCCCATTGCTGTGTTATGCTGATGATGGTCGTAGTATGATAAGTAATACATCAGTATTAGTGATAATTGATATTGTTGTAGTTTATATGGACACGCCGTTTTGAGGGCGGTGTTATATTGTTGACAAGATGATAATGTCACTTTGATCTGGAATTGATTTTTTATAATGATATGATTTTCAATGTATGATATGTGATGATATGTTATCCTATGAGGTTTATTTTCTTAGCGTAAGGAACCCAGTAGATTAGGATAATGCTTTTTTATAATTTGGTGTCGCCACCAGGCCAGTAATTCCCTTTGGATGCACTTAAAATGCATTATAATGAGCATGTAGATAAAAACGTTAAATTGTTCCCAAAAATAGACACAATGGTGATAGGTCTATGGATGCACTTCGAATGTATATATGCATAATTACTTTCGAGATGCCGTTACAATATATAATATGACAATACGCATACTTACTATATGGATGCCTTTAAAATGTATTTCAAAGCCAAGTGGGCATATTATTGGATGCCCTTGATATATAATATAATGGGTATACGAATAATTACTTTAAAGATGACCTTACAGTTTATAAAAATAAATGTGGATAATTACTGTACGAATGCCTTTGAAAATTAGTATAACGAATACGGGCATAATTACTTTAAAGATGCACTTACAGTGTAAAGGAAATATATGGGCAAAACTACTCTAAAAGATGCCCCTACATTTAATATAAAGACCGAATTTATTATAGGAATATCGAATGACTGCCATGGAACTACTCATCACTGATGCCTGCTTTTTCTATGTATTTTTTGCGATACGGACAGTATAATGTCAAAACGAGGGATAGACGATTGAGTATTTGATATAGGTGAGATTGGCAAATTAATAACTCAGTCAGCAACTTTTTTTTTTAAATACAAAAAAAAAAAAAAAAAACTTTCGTTGGATGCCCCACTGAAGTGGATGCCCGGTGCCTGCCCCCCTCTGCACGCAACAGTAAGTAAGTACATTATGCCTTTATGGTTAGTATATTTTTACTTTCTCGTATATACGAAGTATAGAGAAAGTATTGTAATCGTGCACAAAAATCACTTGAAATTTTAACTATTTTCACCGTATTACACCTCAGTCCTTCATCACATCCGAAGTATAGAGGACTTATTTTAATCGGGCAAAAATTATCAATCCAGATTTATCAAAATTAAAAGGTTTTATGCGTATTCCAGTCTGAAAAACTGGGCTTTGCAATTCTGTCCGTATGTCTGTGTGTCTGTGTGTGTGTGTGTCCGTGTGTAAACACGATAACTTGAGTACCGTTACAGCTAGGTTGATGAAATTTCATATATAAGTATTTTATCAAAATCGTAGATCCGTATCAACTTTTGAGCGATTTCGGATAACCGGAAGTGGTACTTTTTCTACTTTGAATTTTTCAAAAGCCTATAACTTGAGTACTATTTCAGATAGATAAATGAAATTTGATATGTAAGTAAAAGATCTAATTCTCTACCTTCTGTCAAATTTTGAGAATTTTTCGTTGACCGGAAGTAGTAATTTACGCTACTTCCGATTTCTCAAAAAACTAATGTAAATTTTAAAAGTACTGATAATATTGCGCACTATTATGCGCTTTTTTATTCGCGTTCACTTGGTGTGCAATCAATTTGTCTACGAGATTTTATTCTATTTTTAAAACTTTAAGTATTTAAAATGGATTAAAAATCATGTCTATAGCCCGAGTTCCCATCCCCTGTTATTTTATATAAGAATATTCGAGAAAGTTTAGGGGAGATCACTCCCGGTTTATTAGTTGTCATATTTCTATTATTTAGCTAAGCTTATTTTTAGGTAGACCCGCTATTCATGTCTAATACTAATATTGATTATTATTTTATTTCTTCAAGTAGACTTAAAAACCACAGGTGAAAACAATCATTCTTCTTTCAAAATTTTATTTATCTCACAATTAGATTCATCTACCACACTGCAGAGTTTCTCAAATTTACAATATTTCCAAGATTTATTTTCTTCGCCGATTTTGCAGCTTTGAAAAAAATGCCCCGAGATTATTATGGAAAGTGATAATAATCGTTCATTTTCCCTGAAGCTTCAGGTTATGCTTATGTTGATGTTCGAACACATCTGCTATGTATGATACTCTCTCCAACCACTCTATGTCGTTTTAAGTATACTAAAAGGTCTTGTTTCCTTTGCATTTCCAAGAACATTTTGATTTCAGATTTCAATTCAAAAACACGATTCACAACAATTCATTTGACAGCCAGCGCACTGTAGTGTAGAAGAGCAGAACCTCGTGATCTTTATTCAGGTCTTTGCTCAGTTCTTTGAAGGCTCCAGATTTTATATAATTTACGACTTATACTAGCAATGGAGTCTTGATGGCGATAGGTGAGTGTTGTAAATGGACCTAAGTGTATGGAATGAGTTTGAGAGTATGTGTGTAGTTGAATGGAGTTAATAAAGTCGTCGATGGTTTGAGAGTATGTGTGTAGTTGAATGGAGTTTATAAAGTTGTGGATGGTTTGAGAGTATGTGTGTAGTGGTGTTAATAGAAGATTATGAATGCGTGAATAAATAAGGATGTGACGTAGGAGAGAATGGTTTTGGTTGTTATGAAGATAGTTGGAAGTCAGTCTTAGTCTTGTCGTCGTCTTGTGAGGATGTTCAGAAGTCGTCGTCCCGTCTATCGTCTATGTAGCTGTTGGTATTATATGTAATAAAATATGGAAACATCGTAGCGTCATTCTGTGTTCTCCATTGGATCGTCGTCATCTATTGTTCGTAACGTTCAGTATGTTGCGAAGTGAGTTTCGGTAAAGCATTGACCTTTTGACCGACTGGTTTAGAGATACAAAAAAGAAGCATCTCTATTTCAATGCACACTCTCACCTGTATTGATTACCCTGTAGAAATTCCTGCGCAGGCCAAGAGAGAAGCAGCGCATAAATAAAGGCGTATCTGACGCCCTAATTGTAGACACGGACAACTTGTTTTGTCGCCGAGGTCCCGGACAGTAATACAAAAACGGATGAGACTCTTTTGTAGTGCATCAAACCTCCCCCCCCCCCCCCAACATGTCACCCAAACTGTCTCCCCATCCCGAAGTTCCACCCATTAATACATCTGAGTTGTTGATTCCTTGGGATTAAGCTTTAGTCAATGTTTTCATCTAGATAAGTACAATTATTTTAAATTGCTTCTCTATTTGTATTTTTAATTAAGCCTTACATATATATATATATATATATATATATATATATATATATATATATATATATATATATATATATATATATATATATATATATATGGGGGCATCTTCCTCTTGAGTTGGCCCCGGGGATCTACATAGGTCTGCACGCCACTGCTTACTTGTAATATTGACCAACTAGATCTAGTAGGCCTATTACTTATATGCTGAAGACACTTTGGTAATATATCGTTTTAGGTACGTAAACTCGGCCGAGAGTAGCAATGTGTCTCATGAAATTTTAGATATTAATAGCCGTCCCGGCCAGGCTCTGCTCTGTCTTCTGTGAAAAACCTTTCTGTTAAAGACCATTACCTGTGTGTTTAGTAATCATCATAAACCCGGCATTGCCCACCCAAACCACAACCAACCAAAACCAAAACAACAAAACGCAAACATAACGCTAACACAATTACAAATGCAAACGAAAACAAAAACCTAACAACAAACCCAACCACAACCACAAACACCAATACGAACACAAAGAAAAAAACAAACGAAAAAGCAAACGAAAACAAACCAAATCCAAACGCAAAACCAACCACAAACACAAATACAAACACAAACCCAAAGAAAAAAAACACAAACGAAAACGAAAAAAGAAAGAACAAAAACGAACCAAATCAAAACGCAACCACTAACGCAAACCCAACCTGAACACAAAGAAAACACTAACGCGAACATAAACGCAAAGTGCTCACATTCTAGCCCGGGGCGGAATCGCCTGTTTCAGCTTAATAAACGACTATAGTACCCCAACTTATTCATAGTCTTTTGCACTCACTTTAACGAACGTAGGCGCCAAACCGAACACGGGAGGCCCGGGGCCCCAAATAGCACCCTGTCTGTGCGCCACAGGACGCACCATGACGTAACCGCACGATTCAACTTAGTAAACGACTATAGTACTTAACTTATTCATATTCTTTTGAACTCAGGCGAACGTAGGTACTATAGCGTACACGGGAAGGCCCTGGGCGCCAAATAGAACCCTGTCGGGGTGCCGGGGGACGCCCGGATTTGATTCACTTAAAGACTATAGTAACCATTCTTATCCATAGTCTATCGCACTGTTTAAAACAAAATTATGCAGCATAGCGCTCACATGATAGCCCAGGGTGCCAAATCGAACCGTGCAGGGGCGCCGGCGGACGCGCCTGTTTCAATTTAGTGAACAAAATGATAATACTCCAAGCTTATCCGTAAATGGAAAGAAATAAACATATAGGATTTGTAGGACCTGGCTTATTAAATGTTATTGATTTTAAAAAATAATTATTGAACAGTATTTGTTCAGTGTATGGAATAAATAAAAGGCAGTATTAAAAATACCAACGACATTGCACTTAATCAATCCCCGCTAATTATGTAATTATTTTTTTTCTTAACACCAAAACAAAGTAATAAAAAGTAAATTCTTTCTTCCTACGATTTAATGATTTTTTTTAAAGGGAAGTGACTGTGTAATACATTTCAGACACAATTTTAGAAATTTTATAAACGTTGATAGGCCCCTACACTTTTTAAAATTTTTATGTAATGTTCATAATTAAAAATTATTATTCTAAGTATATAAAATGAAAATGGTTTTTAAAGACTTTCAATAGTAATTTTTTACTCATAAATTTAGACAGTGAGTACTATAATAATCTAATACTTAAATCCATCGAAGTATCCACGACAAACTTTTTTTTACAAACATGTTACATACAGAATTGAGCTTTATAGATCTCTATATTAGATTTCACATTTTTAGGAGGTTTTATGTTTTGAAAGTTACAAAAAATGGGTAATCTATCGTTTTAGGTGCGTAAAATCAGCCGAGGCTAGAAATGTGCGAAAAGTTACCTCATTGTTATAGCTTTAATAGAAGTATATTGTGATATATCTGTGTCAAATATTATAGATATTTTCTATATAAAAAGCGTTAATTTGTAAGCGGTCATTTTAATGAGTGGTTTCCCCTGAATCTCTAGCAATGATTGTACCAAAAGAAAAAAAAACAAGATGGCTGCTAAAGTAAATGAGTTTGGTTTCATTTTATGAAAACATCTTTAGTCTTGATTATTTACTGAAAAGTTTTAATACAATTGTTTAAAAACTGGTAAATTAATGAGATTACCTTTTTGGTAAAACATTACTTTAGCGTCGTAAATTTCGACGAAGCTAGTAAGGTGTAGTGGAAGTAACTAATGAATATTGAATATTCAATTCGGCCAAAACTAACTAGTAATGTGGGGAAGAGTGAATTAATGAATATGTCTTTAAATATGAGTATATTTTCGTATATTATAATACAATATTATAGATAATTGTATAATAGATCACCATTTATGGTTATATCAATTTAAATACCCTGAAATTAATTTTTATCAACTGTTCGAAATTTGCTATTAAAAACAGTTAAACAGCAGCCATCTTAAGAAAATATTATTTAGAGTAGCTTCCCTTTCATTTCTATTCGTATGAAAATGTATTTAAATATGATTGTCTTGTATTTGTATTGGCCCACAAAGTATTTTAAAAAAAAAATAACATCATCAATTCTAGAAGTATTGTGATATGCAACTTGTATCTATGTAAATTTTTTATTAAAATCACGTTTTTTGTACTGTTTATTTGATCTTTACAATACAGTTTGGGTTTTTTCTTATTGTTTGAATGTTCGCTATTTTCATTTCAGGTTTTTCTTTTCTTTAATAAGTGATTCTATCGTAAATTATGACAGTTTTTTTACTTCTCTTTTCCTTAATTAAACCCCAACCTCCATCATATTTTCGTTGTCAATGTCACAAAAAGTCATGATGTAAAAAATTACGTTTCACTCTGCCTTTATCTAAGATCCCTAGCCATAATTCTGACAAAAATAAATGTTTTTCATCATTTTTACTTTCTCGTATGTACGAAGTATAGAGAAAGTCTTGTAATCGTGCAAAAATCTCTACGTTTTACACCTCACTGATACGGAAAAACATAATTTTACAATCTTGTTGGTATGTCTGTGTGTGTGTCTCTCTCTCTGTGTGTCTGTGTGTGTGTGTGTGTCTGTCTGTGTAAACACGATAACTTGAGTACCGTTACAGCTAGGTTGATGAAATTTCATATATAAGTATTTTATCAAAATCGTAGATCCGTATCAACTTTTGAGCGATTTCCGATAACCGGAAGTAGTACTTTTTCTACTTTGAATTTTTCAAAAGCCTATAACTTGAGTGTTATTTCAGATAGATATAGGAAATTTCACTATTAAGTAAAAGATCACATTCTCTACCTTCAGTCAAATTTTGAGTAATTTCCGTTGATCGGAAGTACTAATTTACGCTATTTCCGATTTCTCAAAAAACCGCATGTAAATTTATAAAGTACTAATAATATTGCGCACTATTATGCACATTTTGTTTTGGCGTAAGCTTGGTGCGCAATTCTTTTTTCTACGAGATTCTATTCTATTTTTAAAAAGTTAAATAATAAAAAATCATGTCTATATTCCGAGTTATATAAGAATATTCGAGAAAGTTGCGGGGGGGGGGGGGGGAATCACTCCCGGTTTATTATATAGAGAGACAAAAGTATTATCCACCAGCCTCCCTCGTAAAACATCACTTAAAAATATCAGCCACTCCACCCCTTAGTGCGGGTTCTCTTATCCGTAGTCACTACTTTTCAGACACATTTTGGTTATCCTTTGTTGTGTTGTCAAAATGTCAATATCAAACACCCAAATCAGTGATATCGGGCTGTCCATAAATGATGTCACATATGATTTGCTACGGGAGTGAGTGAAGATTTGTGACGTCAACTCGGGCGCCTCCGCAATTTATGACGTGTAGGTCTAATGAAAGGAGGTAAACGGGGAAAAATACCTAGGTCATTAATGGAGAACCTCTATAATACTATGTTCAATCAAAATAACGATAAATAAGCATTAGTATACGTATACCTTGCTCAAAACGAATCATCATAAATGTTGCAAGCCTGCTAGTTTTAGACGTTTGCCAAAACGGCCTCAACACATTATTATACCCGTCAAAAATGCCTGTCGACGAATAAGCAGCGACTAATGCGGGGCGTTAGGAATACGGCCATCAGCGTGGGGCCCGGGTCCGACTATACAAACGGGGCCGTTTTAGAGCACCAGTAGGCTATCCCGCTTTGTAAGATGCCGTAAATACTTTTATTCAATTTCGCGAAACTGCGCAAAAATGTAGTAATGTTCCATCTTTTGAGGCCTTTTTTTTTCTTGGACTTAAATTGAAATAACATGTTGACTGTTGGGCCTAATACTAATACACAGCTCTTAATTTTCGAACATCACTTTTAATGTATCACGATTCAGAACTATAATTTACTTAATATAAGTGTCATCTTATCGTTTATTCTGCTTTTTATAAAGCGCAGAGCAGCTTCAAAATCGGACGGCCATCCTTTTGTCACCAAGCTTCTTTTTTAGCTTAATGGGTAGTCTAGTTCTATACGGTGGGAGCTTAAAACATTTTTAAAGGGCCGAAAGTCTCATGACAGCAAGCTTTCAGAAATAACCACGTACGTTTAAATTATGGACGAGTGATTTCAAGGGAAACTACTGTATAATTGTTTTTGAAACATGACCGCTGCTTGTATTAGCTTATTGTTATCACGAACAGGGTAGTTAAAAGTTTATTCCAGGAAAATTTTAAACTGGTTTGGTCATGGATTGTGATTTGTTATTCAATTATCTGTTATATTATGTAAAATGTGTCATAAATATCGCCAAATGAAAAAAAAATTGTATTAGTTACCTCCACCCAGTGCCGGCGTTAGGGGGTGGAAAACGGGGCGGCCGCCCCAGGCCCCGCGCTTGAAGGGGCCCCCGCGCTTCAGCACCGCCATTGTTGTCTGAATTAGTTTGTAAACTTAAATAATCTTTGCTGTATTGAATTTGAAAAAAAAAATGGCCGAAATTGTTGATTGTTATAAACTGAGGCCAAGGCTGATGTTAGTGAGTTATCCCCTACATGACCTGGGACAGACCGTCATTCGATACGAAAACATTAGTGTCACACCTCGCTTAGTGTCGACTCGCTTTTGACCTGAGGTGACTGGTGATGGCGGTTGCGAATTAGCCCCCGACCTGACATGGGAAGTAAAATCAGGAAAACACGTAATGAGATACCCCATTGTATTCTGACCGATGAAGTGAAAATGATTCTGACGAAAATAATTAATTCCCAATGATCGTAAAAGATATATACGATCCGGGTAATTGGGAACATGTATCAACGATGTCCCAAGACAGGCTATGCGGCCTGTCGATTCTGTCAATAGAAAAAGACATTGCCTCCAACTTGGACTATGATGATATAATCAAGGAATTTTCCTCACGAAAGGCAAAAAAAGTAGATCTTCGTTTGTGAACGTACTGGTATGATTTTAATAAATAAACATTAATGTAAAAAAATCAAGTTTGAAGCCGATGTTCATCGTCTCTTTAATGCGTGTCTCTAACTTATATCTGTTTTATTTTTTTATTTTTCAAACAAAAAGCTTTAACAGAAACAAGCAACGTTTCAAAAGCACTTCTAAGTGAACACATCTATAATATAAGCGGGCTGTGTCTGTCCGTCCGTCATCGCTATAGATTTTGGAACCATAAAAATAAACTATGCACCATGCAGTGCTTTTGAGTGCACCGCAGTGTCTTATTATAAGTATTAGAGTAGGGTTTGTTTATATAACGACATAGAGCTATTTTATAATTTCCACTGTTTGTACAATTTTGCATAACGTAAAGAGAATATTAAATACATGCACATTGCTAAAACATATTAAAAGGATCAATGTCAAATATCGTTTTCGTTAATATTCCTAGAGAAAGTGGATACATTTTAATAACATAATAGCTGTAGGTTAGAAAAATCTAATTAAACTGTTTAGTAATTTTGCCAAGGGAGGTATTTTAAAAATAAATTGAACTCACGCTAAAAATGTGAATGCAAAATCTGCAAGACGGAATAATTGTTGGAATAATATAATTAGCAAAATGTGAATGCAAATTATGCAGACGTGTAAGAGTACATTATTGTTGGAATATTATAATTAGCATTGATTGATAAAAGGCTATTTTTTATTTATTTTATTCACTGAATGTAATGTTTACTACTTATAATTTTTAATCAACTATTAAGCACTATTATAGACGCGTCATCACGTTCATTCGGTGCGCAATGGTTTTAGTTATGAAACTCTATTGTAAATTTTTAAAATTTAAAGTACTGGGAAAAAATGCGTGAATGGATAAAGTGAAATATTGTAGGTAAAACACGGATTTTTTAAATACTGCCTATTATTTATTCTGTTTACTAATTATTATTCTATCTTTCGGTTTGCGGACAAGCTAGGGGTTTTATAGGAGAGGCGTAGCGAGGGGGGGGGGGCATATGTCCCCGGGTGCCAACCTTAGGGGGCGCCAAAGTGGGTTGGAAAAAATTTGCGAGGGGGGGGGGGTGGTGGAAATCGAAAGTTTTTAGGGCGGGGGGGGGGGGGGGACGGACAGGGGTGCAAATCGAAAGTTTGAGGGGGGTGCAAATCACCGGAAAGGGCGCGATTTGGCGCTACGGACTAGACTGTGAGCAATATGCCTTTATGATTGCATTTAAATTGTGTTTATGTTATGAGTGTTGTGTTTGTTTTTTCGTTTGTGTTTTTTTTTTGCGTTCGTTTGTGTTGTGTTTAGTTTTGTCCTGTTCCCAAGTTGGTACATTTAAAAAAGATTTACCGTGGCGGAGCACGGGATGCAGCTAGTTATTTTTTAATCAGTGTCTTTATGTTAAAACTAATATACGACATTGATAAGCAGCTTAAAAATACCATATATATCGTTATAAATATTAATTCGCGTTGAGAAGAAAAAAAAACCGCCTCTCTGTGCATGTTTTAGACACCAATGGAAAAATATAAGGCCCCGCGCGGATGGTTGGCCCTAGGCCCCGCGTACCCTAACGCCGGCTCTGCCTCCACCGCACATTACCAGCTTCGTTGGAATTTACGACGCTAAACTAAGGTTTTACCAGATATCTATAAATATAAAGCAAAGTGGTCAAGTGCCCCATAGGGCACTTCCCGGCGCCGCAGGCGCGTCAAATTTGGCACGATGGTGCCTTGGGGCGTTAGAACACGAGGGCCGGTGACGGTTTGGCAAAAAGTCTACGAAGAGGGGTCAAAACTGACCTCGACTGACCGGCGCCTTATATGGGCTATATTACGAAAAAAAAATTCCTCCGACGCCCCCCCCCCTTGATATTTTGTGAGGTGGTAGGAGAACGCCTTGGGGTGTCACAAAAAACTCGGCATATCTGGGAAAACTACGTAAAGGGGTCAAACTGACCAGTTGTATTTCCCTATATAATCTTTGTATTTTATGGGACAAACAGAGGGTAATTTCAAAACGGATTTTAGGGCACTTACCCTCTTTACATCTGGCTAATTTTTGGCATGCTTATAGGTAAATGGCTTCGCCGTAGGACAGACCAGTCGGTTTCACTTAAAGCACTCGACGAGGGCTAAAAAGTGACCGCGAGTGAAATTCTCTTTATATGAGCTCTATCACGAAATTTTTTTTCCTCCGACGACCCCGCTTGAAATTTTGTGAGGTGGTAGGAGAACGCCTTTTAGTTTCACAAAAAATTCGCCATGTCGTGGAAAAATCGGGAAATGGGTCAAAACTGACCAGTCGTATTTCCCTATATAATCTTTGTATTTTATGGCAAAAACCGGGAAATTTTTAACACAATTTTTAGGTTACTTAACTTAACGTCTGTACGTCGTGCTAAGTTTTTGCATACACTACTATAGATGACTAGGCCGTATGGAAAAACTGTTGGTCAGACTCAAAGCCCTCGACGAGGGCTAAAAGCTGATCGTGAGTGAAATTCTCCTATATGAGATATATATATAAATAAATTGACGAACGATCCCCTTAATATTATGTGACGTCGTAGACCAACCCTGGAAGGTAACAAAAAAAATTATTCCCTTCGTAAACAGCCATTATAGTCGTTAAATATGTTCGTATACCGTAATTTGTTATATAAGCATAGCAACTGTTTGTTAAAAAAAAAGTAAACAAAGACATACGTCATACGTTCAGTTTTCAAGGGAGGTAACGTTTTTAAATTTTTCAAATAATTGTATACTATTTTAAACAGAAACAGAAAATGACGAAGTATAGCATTTGTTTTGGTACAAAATTAAGTTGTTATTTTGTTACGTATCCCAATAAAATAAATAAATTAATTTCAAAAGGCAATGTAACATAAATTATGAGATATACTGTTCATGGAACCTGTGTAGTTCTAATTCCATTTTAGTTATACATTGCGCACTTTCCAATATTTCTCTGAGAACGGAATTTAAACAACAAACAACATTTTTTCTAAAGTTAGCATAATGTTTAAATTTAAGCACTCCACACCCAATCCATCACTAAATAATTAAGTATTCAAATTCTCAAATGTTTTTTAAAAACCTAAGCGAAGCTAGGCAGTATGCCTAGTTTTATATAATACAATTAATACAACGGATAATTGAATAACAAATCACAATCCATGACCAAACCAATCAAAAATATCATGGAATAAACTTCAAACTACCATGTTCGAGACAATGAGTAAATACAAGCATCATCCACATTTCAAAAACAACATTACAGTTGTTTCCCTTGAAAAATTGTGTATTCGAATGTCTGTTGTGTTGATTTTGTGGTTTATAGCAATTTTTCTTTTTCAATACAGTTGAAATGAATGAATCTAGTCAGACTTAATAGTGCGCATCCAAGACAACAATTGTTTGGTGGTCGAGCTTTTGAACACTTTTTTTGCAGTAACCAAATCAATATTAGATCGCCCGTAGATGATGTCGCTCTTATAAGGTTAAGATAGTTATGACAGCGTGCACCATTACTGAACAATTTATAAATTGTGACGTGTGGTGAGGAGATGTTGAGTAGAACTCAGCGATGGGATTTTGAGACGGGTCAGGTTTTTTTTGGGTGAAAATGTGGATGGTTGGGGGAGAAAGACCAGCTGTAGAAGTATGACGCGTCATTCATTTGTGATCCATTTAGGCCTAGGTGTTTATTTTATTTAATGGTAGGCTGTTATTATTAGGCCAACACTTTTTATGAGCTATGAATTTTATACGTATCAAAACATGCTTTATTATTTAAATACTACATATTTTTCCGTAACTGCTTCGTTTGCTTCCAGCTTTCATTCGTTTTTTTTTTTGCATCTCTATGGTCGATTTTTACCCCTCCCCACCACTAATCTTTATAAAAAGCCATTCAACATATAATTAGGTCTCAAAGTTCCACTCCCTCTAAAATAGATTACCTGTTCGATATTTGTTTTTTAAAAGAAATATTAAACGTATGCGTCATGTTTTTTTACCCCACAATTTCATCTCCAACTTAACATATTATCGTCCCCAAGTTCAAATCAAGTAGTACCGTTTTGAGACTTTACGCATTTTGACTAACGAATAGATCTAAAAACGTTTAATTTGATATATATCTACCCTCCGTACTACTAATACAGGTGTTCTTAACCTGGATTCGATCGAACCCAGTAGTTCGGTGAGTCAGTCTCAGGGATTCGGCGGAGGTCAAGACGCACACTCGACTCATATGATTCACAATCAGATTTAGTCAGTGGGGACGATAGAAAAATTGAGAAGGCTCAAGAAATGTAAAAAGCATGCCGCGTCGCATTTCTTGAACCCCACAGTTTCATATTCAATTTAGCACATCGTTCCCAAGTTCACGCACGTGCTTGACGTCATGTACCGGTACCTCCGCCCGTTAGGCTAATTTTATAGAAAAAAACAACCAACCAGCACTACCTTTTTAAAACTTAAATGACGTTTTATTTGATTGCTCATATTGCTGTTCTATTAAATAGCCCCTCACCCCCCTCCCCCACCCCAACTCCTCTCGCCCCCACTCGTACATTTAAACGTACATGGTTATTTCCGCAAGCTTGCTGTCTTGAGACTTTCAGCCCTTTAAAAATGCATTAAGCTACCACTGTATAAAACTAGACTACCCATTAAGCTCCAGAAGAAGCAGTCATTAAGATGCGATTGGTAACAACATGATAGGGCGTCCGATTTTGAAGGTGCTCCGCACTTTATAAAAAGCACAATCAACGATAAGATGACACGTATATTAAGTACATTAAAGTTCTAAATCTTGATATATTAAAACTGTCATTCGAAAATTAAGAGCTGTGTATTAAGCCCAACAGTCAACATCATATTTCAATTTAAGTCCAAGAAAAAAGTCCTCAAAAGATGGAACATTACTACATTTTTGCGCAGTTTCGCGAAATGGAATTACAGTTTTTACGTAGGTGGTCTAAACTGAAATTAACTATTGATTGCAGACTTCTGTAGTGAGTTTTTTCCTAAAAGAACTTTCGATTGTACACAAATTTTATAAAAAATATCCCAATAAATAAAAAAGTTATGCGGTTTTTAAAAAAGCAAAATTTGGTAAAACAAAAAAAAAATTATTTTTAAAAAGTGCCGTTTGAGAATCAATATTTTCTACAAAAATTACATAAAAGTGTGAAAATCGGTAAAGTAACTGCAAAGTTTGTAATATACATGACCAATTTTTTTCAGTCATCTAAAAAAAAAAAAAAAATATTGAAATTTACATGAGTGCTTTTTGGTCGTTTTTATTTTCGTTCCAAAAAAGTAAATTTTAAAAAATACAATATATATATATATATATATATATATATATATATATATATATATATATATATATATATATATATATATATATATATATATATATATATAAATATATATTTATATATATATATATATTTATATATATATATATATATTTATATATATATATATTTATATATATATATATATATATATATATATATATATATATATATATATATATATATATATATATATATATATATATATATATATATATATATATATATATATTGCTTTTGACGCAGAATAACTCTAAAACTATTGGGTTAGTAATAGGGCTGGTAAGTAGGTCACCAACCAGTTCTATGGCTCATGCAGGCTTTATTGAGCCGTAGAACTGGTTGGTGACCTACTTAACAGCCCTATATTAACAGGAAGATTGTTTTCATACTTTTAAAAATCACATGAATTTAAATGTTCCATTTATCTAGTGCAGGAGAAAAAAAATCTAAATTTAGTGATATAAGTGATATAACAGTTGTTGCCACATGCTTTAGTTTTTTACAAACCAATCGGGTTGATAATAATTAATTGCTATGGGGTAACAGTTTTTTAATCCACAACTATATATTTTTGTACAGCTTGTTTCTGGAGGAGCGTCAAGAGTAAGCAATATGTTTTAGGAACTATGGGGGCTGTTTTCGCATTTTAGAAAACTGTTGTAATAAAGTGTAATAGAAATTAATTAAAATACTCTATGTTGACAGAGTTATATAAATACTCTATGTTAACGTTGACAACGAAAATATGATGATTAGGGTTCAACTTAGGTAAGGAGAAGTAAAAAAAAACTGATATAATTTACGATTGAGTTACTATTTAAATAAATCAAACACTAAAAACCTAAAATGAATATAGCAAACATCCAAACAATAAGAAAAAAACTCAAACTGTGTAGTAATGTTTAAATAAACATTAGTACTACAAACGGGATTTTATAATTGGATACACGTTGCATCTCACAATACTTCTAGAAGTGATGATGTTGTTCGTCAGTAAATTCAGTTTTTCATAGGGAAGAATTAAAAAAATGCTCTGTAGGCCTATATAAATAAACAATATAATCAAAGTTAAATTTAAATACAGATCAAAGGTAGTCCAAACTGGCGAAAAAGTGCGTTTTGGGGTCAGTTTTTGCGGTTTTCAAAAATAAAAGGTCACTACTTCTAGTTGTCCTATAAGAATAAAAATTATATGTCAATAAAGTTTAAGTCTTTATCTGTCGTATTCTGGTATTTTTATATCTGTAACACATGTTTGAATGTGTTTTATATTTGTTTCAAAAGTATCAGTTACGTCAACAAATTTCACCGTTTTGCGAGTACCGATCGACCCCACACTGTCATATTTGGTCGCGGCTTCGCGACGAAGCATCTTAGAAGCATAATCTAAGCGAATTCTAGGCTATTGTTTGATGTATAAATTGAAAAAAAAATAACTTGTTTATTTTATTTTTAAAAAATCAGTTTTTAAACTTTAACTGACGATATATACACGAAAACAAACTAATTCTGTTTCAATTTTTACACCGATGTAAAGTTCACTTTTATAACTACTTTGTGTTGTAAATTCAAGTATTTCTGATTTACGGTCGCGAAGCCGTGCCCTCGATAAACATATAGACCTCGAGCCGACTTTCAACCCCGAGTGAGTAGCTCGCCGAACGGTTTTAAAGGTTGACGACCGACGATGCTAAACGGATTTTACACTTGCTAGAGCCTTCAAACAAGTTGTAAGTACCATTTTTAAAGTTTCATTTCCATTTTAATAAATGAATTTTAAGTTTGAATGTCAATTTGGTTTAATTAGTACACGTTATTAATGTAAATTTAGCGTGTGAACTACGATTGCACACATAATGTGTTTAGACGGGAAGCTATTTAATTCAGGACATTCTATGGATTTAAAATATGGATGCACTTAACTATTAGATGCTAGTGTTTACTAATTCTTTAAAATCTAACGAATGGGATTAATGATAGGGTCGTATTACTAAAGTTTATCTGGACTATCACGTCAAAATTATGAATCGACAAATTCAAAATGGCCACCAGACAATCCTGGTTACTTTCTGGACGAACGCAATTATTTACAAGGAACGAAGGTTAAATACTTACAAAATACTAATGAAACTCAAAAGAAATTTATAATTATAATAACTATTTTTGTAAATACATTTTTATCAATTTTTTAAAAGCTAAAGACACAAAATTTTAAGGACTAATGTAATTATTTTTTTTTTTTTTTCTGTTGTTCACTCTGATTCTGATTCCCATGCTGAATAATGTGAAATGGTCCGCGCTAGTCTCGTTAATAAAATGTACCAAATCAGTTTTTAGATGGTGGTGTAATTTTTTAAGATTGTACATGTTGTGACTTAGTTTTAAATGTTATCTATATATATAATTCTCTTCTTGGAGACCATAGAAAACACCAAGCTCTTAGCGCGCCTCCTAGCAGCCCCCTCTCTTCCTCTCTAGGCATATCCTACCACCCTCACCCCCACATAGTCTGATGAGCTGTGGTTCACGCTAAATGTTTACAATCGTAGAGCCGGGTTTAGTGACGGCTATTAGGGGCAGATAATTTAGTTTGAAACGATTTTAAACTTAGGGGAGGTAACTAAGGGGGGGGGGGGGGGCTGGTTTCACGGGGGGGGGGGGGTTGGGGGAAAGGAGGGTTTTAGTGTTTTACAGCAAATATTATCAGTGGCAGCATTCAAATTATGAATTACTGAAAAGTTTAAAATAAAAAAAACTAAATAGCGGCGTATGATTCACCGCGGGTCGGCTCGTATAATATATTATTTGTAAGAGTAAGTAGTACTAGTAGTATTTCTCATTATTTTTTTTTTATAGGACAGTTAAGTTGTCCTATAGGATGTTGAGAACCACAGTATGGCATCTTCATCATTGGATATCTCAACCAGTGTGGCACATTCAACGAATATTTCATTCAGTAGAATTACTATTAAAAATATACTATCAAGTATACATTACTTTTAACAAAAAAATGTGTTTTCAGGCTTTTTCATGTTTCCCAAAACATATCACTTACTCTTGACGCTCCACAACATCAAGGTTGAGGGAAACAAGACGTACAAAGATGTGGCGTTTTAGTTTTAAAACTGTTCCTCCAAAGCAGTTATCTACCTGATAGGTTTGATTGTAGCATCAACTGCTGCATCACTTGTAGGCATCACGTTTTTATTAGACTACATTACATTACATTACTCAACTAATTTTTTATTCTGTTTCTCCTGCACTAGATAACTGTGGCATTTTTTTAAAATAATATTTTAATTCATGTGATTTTTTGAAAATAATGAACACATTCTTCCTGTTAATGTTACCAACACAATAGTTTTAGAATTATTCATGTCCAAAGCAACAACAAAAAATTGAATATTTTTTTTTTGTATGAAAATAAAAGTGACCAAAACGCATTTTTGTCATTTTCAATTATTTTTTTATCTTAGAAATTACTCACTCCAGAAGTCTGCAATCAATTGTTAATTTCAGTTTGGACTACCTGTGTTTAATGACACATTTACTATTTCGAACAGTATTGTTAATAATTCATTTCAGGAGATTGAAATTGATTTAGCCATAAATCGTGATCTATTATTCAGTTATCTGTAATATTTTATTAAAACATACGAAAATATAGTCCTACTCGTATTTAAAGACATTCATTAATTCCCTCTCTCCCACATTACTATAAGCTTCGGCCGAATTTACAACGCTAAACGTATTCAGCATATATTTTAGGCTATTATTAGTAGCTCACTACAAATAGCCCTCAGAAGGCTATTTTAGTATTTGTAGTTAACTACGAATGGACACTCTTTCAGAATATCTATCATGGAGTTCGTGTAGATATAGTAGAGCCAATCATGTGTAACACTCACTCAGTGGGGATGTTTTTAACCCACTGAGGTGTTGTGGTTAAGACGGGCTGACCCTGAGATTTAGAATGCACTGAAACGACGCTGTTGTCAACTACTGGCTTTATCGGCATTACATCAAGCCATAAACGGCGATGTAGAAGAACAGTAGTAAACAGTGTAGAAAACAGTAGACCACGACTTATAGATGAATAATGAATTATATCCCTAAAACAAATGTAAACAAAAGGTTATCACTGGCAATACCATGTGTAGGCTACAAAAATACACTGGTGCAATAAAATATGTTACTGCCAATAAGTAGCAATAAGTAGCACAATAAAAACTACTTAAATAAATAGTCAACACCTAACTAGTGCGCAACATGCGGCATTAGCAGGAACAATACCTCTAGGTACCGTCACCCTCCGTGTGCACAGACAGCAGCTTTGGGTCTGACTGACACGGCTAGGCACGAACTACCCATAGGTAAAATCGCTCACCAAGGAACATGCAAAAAAACTACATCAACAGGGGTGCGGTCCTACAGGGCCGCAACCCAATGAATTACAACTTTATTACTTATCCCCCCTTGGCTAGTAACCATGTGTTACACATGTTTGTGTTATGAAAGTGAAAGTTAAACAATGTTTAAACTTAGGTTTCATGAAAATAAAGTTGAAATGTAGCCTTAAATTCTCAAATTTATGTTTAAGTCCTCTGGATTTGCAACTTCTTTAACATTGATTTAAAAAAAAAACTTAAATTTTGGAAATATTGTCATACTTAAGTTCTTATTTTTTAAAATTATTTTTATGTCGCCTTAAGTGAAGTGATCGGGAGTGATTTCCCCTAAACTTTTTAGTACATTCGTTTAACCCAGTAAGAAAGATGACACGTTCAGGGAAAGCATGCAATATAAATGAATATTTTATTGCTTAAAAAAAAACAACTTAAATTAAAAAAAATAATTTAATTGAGTAGAACAAAGAATTACATACCAAAATGAACGTGTATTATTGAGCGAAAAATTAGTAATTTATCAAGGAAACATTGATTAATTTATCAAAAAATTATTAAACATCTAATTAAGCCATTTTCATTTTGTTGTTGCCCTCTTGACAAGTTTGAAATAAATCCGTCCAGTAAAAGTAACATTGTTTGAGAAATTATAAATACCTTAAAGAGAGAAAAATAGACAGACGTATCTGTAAAACGAATTACTGCCTGACTGACCGACGGACGTGCATTTGTGCATTTTCTTTGTGTACAATTTTGTAATTGCGCATTTTTCTGTTTGCGCAATTTCCTAGCTACGCATTATTCTGTGTCCGCATTTTTCTGCTTGCGCAATACTCACTCACGCACTTTTTTGCAAGTGGTCGAATATTCACCCCCCCCCCCTTAAGAATGAAAGAGAACCGCACAAATTGGCAATAGAAATTCCTCAGCAAATTATTTGCTAGTACCCCATCTAATTTAAGGTGTGTTTAACAGACTCCACTTGCTTGAAAGGTTAATGAGGAGGATGTCAGAAGAGGGAGATGTCAGCTTGATTTTTCTGACAAGAGGGAGGGAGTGTGAGGGTGGTTGGTAAAAATCGTTTAAAATTGCGTAACATTATTTTTAGTATAGGCTAAATTATAGTATATCATAGTACAAAATAGAGCTAGTGTAATTAATTATATAATTCTATCATGTAAATCTTAAAATGCATTTAAATAACATTTATTGCAGATTTCCGAAACAATGTGGACTGAACTTATTATACAATGCTTTCCTAACCCTGTAGCCACAAGTGTGCTGTTTATCATTATAATTTTAGTGTGTACGTTTGGTGATAATATTATAATAACTATTTCAAACATGGATCAGGTTGAAAATAAACATTTTATATGTGCGTTGCTTGACAGTTGTACTCATGCTGTTGTTGGTGGACTAATTTGGACAATAGTAAGTGTTGGTTCAGAGATGTTTACCAAATGTAAAATATGCTTGCAGTGTATTTGGTGTTCCTTGTTAGCAGCATCTGTTGACATAGACCATTTTTTGGTCGCAAGGACCTTGGACTTAAAGGTAAAAAAGTATAATTTTTATTGAATCCTCTTGTATGTAAAGCTTAGTCCCATGTGGATTCTCTCTTGCCAATTTGTAACCCAGATTGTTTTGTTTGATAACGGTTGTGTACGGTTGCCGGTAGAACGTCCCTTTTGTATGCGTTGCATCGGCCCACCCCAATTTTATTTTATTAAATTGGGAAACAAATTTTCAAAACAAAACCAGTGTTTTCGGGTAGGGACAAAGCCCCCCGCCCCCTCTGGTACAACGTCTAAGGCCAACGGGTCTACATTATAAAATTAGGCTCTACCTTTAGTCTGTATGATCTATAAATGTGACCAGTGTTTCTTTCAGACTTTTTTCTCTCCCAAGTGGGGTAGGGCTACTTGAAATGTTCGGGGTAGAGGGCGGACAATGGTAAAAGTATTTTTGCCTTGGTGTCACCCCTAATTGGTGTCACCCAGTGCGATCCGCACCCTCCTACCCCCCCCCCCTCCCCCCACTACGCCTCTTGTAATGCCTACATTGTCACATCTATCAATAGGTAGTCCAAACTGAAATTAACTATTGATTGCAGACTTATGGAGTGAGTATGTCATGAAAAAACTTTTAATTGTAAGCTCTATGCCGCAAATTTTATAAAAATATCTCAATAAATAAAAAAGTTATGCGATTTTTAAAAAAGCAAAATTTGGTAAAAAACTGATTTTCAAAAAGTGCCATTTTTGAGAACCCATATTTTCTAAACTAAATAACATAGAAGTGTAGAAATTGGTAAAGTTACTGCAAAGTTTGTAATATATATGCCCAATTTCTTTCAGAAAGTGAGTCTTTCTAAGGTAAAAAAATAATTGAAAATGACAAAAATGCGTTTTGGTCACTTTTATTTTCATTAAAAAAAAAAAAATTCATTTTTTTTTTTTGCTTTGGACGTAGAATAACTCTAAAACTATTGTGTTGGTAACATTAACAGGAAGAATGTGTTCATTATTTTCAAAAATCACATGAGTTAAAATATTATTTTTTAAAAAATGCCACAGTTATCTAGTGCAGGAGAAACAGAATCAAAATTTAGTGGAGTAATATAATGTAATCTAATAAAGACGTGATGCCTACAAGTGATGCAGCAGTTGATGCTACATTCAAACCTATCGGGTTGATAACTGCTTTGGGGGAACAGTTTTTAAAACCACAACTCCACATCTTTGTATGTCTTGTTTCCCTCAACCTTGATCTTGTGGAGCATCAAGAGCAAGTGATATGTTTTGGGAACTGTAGGGGGGGGGGCTTGGCCTTCTTCCCTTCCCTTGTAAGGAAACTTCTGGATAGGCCACCATAAATGTCTCCAGCTATGGAATAAATAATTTATTTAGTGATTAATAAAATATATTTAAATTTACTACTAGCCTATTGTGTAGGCCTACTATTTGTCCTATGACTATAACTGGAAACATATGAAAAAGCCTGAAAACACCTTTTTGTTAAAAGTAATGTATACTTGATAGTATATTTTTAATATTAATTCTATTGAATGAAATATTCGTTGTTTGTGCCAAAATGGTTGAGATATCCAATGATGAAGGTGCCATACTGTGGTTCTCAACATCTTATAGGACAACTTAACTGTCCTTCATTGTTACTATATGCATATAAAATAAATAAATAATGAGAAATACTACTATTACTACTTACACTTACAACTAATATAACATTTAAAACTAAGTCACAACATGTACAATCTGAATAAATTACCATCTAAAAATTGATCTGGTACATTTTATTAAGGAGACTGGCGCAGACCATTTCACATTATTCAGCAGGGGAATCAGAATCAGAGTGCACAACAGAAAATAAAAAATTAATCATATTAGTCCTTAAAAATTAGTGTCTTTTGTTTTAAATAAATTAATAAAAATGTACAGTTATTATAATTATAAATTTCTTTTGTGTTTCATTAATATTTTATAAGTATTTAACCTTCGTTCCCTGTAAATGAGTTCGTCCACATAGTAACCAGGATTGTCTGGTGGCCATTTTGAATTTGTCGATTCATAATTTTGACGTGATAGTCCAGATAAACTGTAGTAATACGACCCTATCATTAATCCCATTAGATAGATTTTAAAGAATTAGTAAACACTAGCATCTAATAGTTAAGTGCATCCATATTTTAAGTCCCTAGAATGTCCTGAATTAAATAGCTTCACGTCTAAACACACCCTGTGTACAAGCGTAGTTCACACGCTAAAACCGTGGACTAGTAGCGTTCAAATTTACATTAATAACGTGTACTAATTAAACCAAACTGATATTCAAACTTAAAATTCATTTATTAAAATGGAAATGAAACTTTAAAAATGATACTTACAACTTGTTTGAAGGCTCTAGCAAGGGTAAAATCCGTTTAGCATCATCGGTCGTCAACCTTTAAAACCGTTCGGCGAGCTACTAATTCGGGGCTGAAAGTTGACTCGAGGGTTATATGCTTGATGAGGGCACGGCTTCGCGACGGTAAATCAGAAATACTTGAATTTACAACACAAAGTAGTTATAAAAGCGAACTTTACTTCGGTGTAAAAATTGAAACAGAATTAGTTTGTTTTCGTGTATATATCGTCATTTAAATTTTAAAAACTGATTTTTTAAAATGAAATAAGCAAGTTATTTTTTCAATTTATACATCAAACGATAGACTAGAATTCGCTCTTAAAATGACATTAAAGATTATGCTTTTACGATGCTTCGTCGCGAAGCCGCAACTAAATGAAACAGTGTGGGGTCGATCGGTACTCGCAAAACGGTGAACTTTGTTGACGTAACTGATACTTTTCAAACAAATATAAAACACATTCAAACATGTGTTACAGATATAAAATACCAGATTACGACAGATAAAAACTTAAACTTTATTGAAATATAATTTTTATTCTTATAGGACAACTAGAAGTAGTGAATTTTTTTTTTTGAAAACCGCAAAAACTGCCCCTAAAACGCACTTTTTCGCCAGTTTGGACTACCTACTATCAATACACATTTCGGCGACATTACTGAACACTAATTTATTTATATAAAATCTTGTAATTTATAAGTTTATTTTAAATTTTTTTGATCCACTTTTTCAGGAAGCAACTCAAATTGTTGGCAGACCACCATTTCACAACACAAGCCTGATTTTGCTGTTTATATTATTTTTTGTTATGATTATAATCTGTAAACGAATAAAAAGCATTTTTAGTTATATTTTAATTTTAATGTTGGTATCATCGGTCATATCACACCATTTAAGAGATGCCTGTCATAGAGGACTTTGGCTGTCACCGTTTGGGCATACACCTCTATTTCCTGCAGTTCTGTATAAATCATTAATTGTGATTCTTGCTTTAATTTTAAGAATGTGCTATTTTCTTGTATTTAGGTTAAATAAAGTTATTAATTTGTAAACGCTAGTTTATGTTGTTTTTGCATCTTAGGTAACTAGTGTAATTACAAAAACAACGTATTTAGTTGTCTATAGCGACAATGTCAAGGCCAAAACTGAACTGAGTTATTTAGAGTTATTATGCAACAGATATTGTACAAAAAAGTAGCTGGTGTGACCTTAATAGAATTTTACCTGTAAACATAAAGACAGATGGACAAGCTATCAGTGACTGCAAGAGGTAGTACCGAAATAGAATAGTTTGACCTTAATATTGTTGATAATGCTGGGTGTATATAAGCAGCGCTACTTTTTGGGTAGAAAAGAGGAACACTGTGAGTGTGCGAGATAGTAGATGAGCACAGAAACGGATAGAGAAAGTGTGTGCACAGAGTGGAGGAACACTGTGAGAGAGAAGATGTGAGGCAGAAGAGAACATGGGACGACCGGAGGTAAAATAAATACAGAGATGATTGTTAGTAGAAGGACGGAGTGATATAGTGTTTGGACCTGTGACATTGGAGGTCTGTTGAGATTCACCTAATTATCTGAACTGTGATTATTCAAGAGTGTTGTAATCTTGAACCTGCGGTCAGAGGGTGCTCCTTTATATCAGGTGGGTATACCGGTGCCAAATAAGGTTTCCGCGGCCTAGAGGCGAGAATTCCTACAGACAGAACGTTGTAGGCCTTGGCGCATTTGGGATTCCATACAAGACCTTATATATATATATATATATATATATATATATATATATATATATATATATATATATATATATATATATATACTAGGCATATTGCCTAGCTTTGCTTAGGTTTTAAATTAAAGATATTGAGAATTTGAATGATTAATTAATTGGTAATATGCTGTTTTTTTTTTTAATTGGCATGAACATGTTAATTTATTCATTGTATAAAAAATACAATAGTTGAAAATGTACATGTGTAATTACAACAAAAGATAAATTACAATATTGAAAATGAGAACTGAAGTTCAATGGTGATATGCTGTTAATCGGAGTTCCTAGGGCCTAAGTTTAAAGAGACTGGTAATTTCTTGTCATGGTAACATTGATGAAGTATTCGCAAGCTTATAACTCGCAAAGTTATTAGAACTGCAAAGCCTTCCTAAATAGAATAAACAAAAAATATAATAAATTCAGTTTCGCTATTAATTTTTTTCCATTTTTATTACAATAAATACTTTAATTAATAACTAAATATCTATTCATACGAATACAATACGTTGTAATTTTTGTTCTTTCTTTAAAAATAGTATAACAATTATTTTTTAAAATATTATTTTGATAAGTTACCTCCCCTTTACAAAGACCAATTGACGTACAGTTTGTTTACGTTTTCACAAACAATTGTTTATATAAGAAAATACGTCTCCTGGACAAATCTAACGTCCGTAAAAGGTTTTTTCGTCGGGAATAAAGTTTTTTGTTACCCTCCAGTGTCGGTCTACGACCTCAGAAAATATTAGGGGGGGGGGGGGGTCGTTCCTCAATTAATTTTTTATATCTTATTTAAGGAGATTTTCCCTCGCGATCATTTTTAGCTTTGAGTTTGACCAACAGTTTTTCCACACCGCCTAGTCATCTATAGAGGTGCGTGCAAAAAATTAGCCAGATATACCGAGTTTAAGTACTCTAAAATCCGCGTTGAAATGACCCTCTGTTTTTCCCATAAAATACAAAGATTATATAGGGAAATACAACTGGTCAGTTTAGACTCAATTGCAGATTTTTCCCGGATATGCCGAGTTTTTTCTGACACCCCTAGGCGATCCCCTACCACCTCAAAAAATATCAAGGGTGGGGGGGGGGTCGTTGGGCAAAAGTTTTTTCGTAATATAGCCCATATAAGGCACGGGTCAGTCGAGGCCAGTTTTGACCCCCTCTCCGTGGACTTTTCGGCCAACTGTCACAGCCCTCGTGTTCTATCGCCCCAAGACATCATCGTGCAAAATTTGACGAAGTATAGCATTTATTTGAGTATAATTTGTGTTAAGTATTAAAATATGTATCCTAATTATAATTATAAAATCGTAGCTTCATTTTCGTTATTCGCACTAATGTGCTACCGACACCCGCGCGGAGCGTGGCGCGCTGTGGGAATATCCACCCCAATGAGGGGACCTCCATCCACCTGCAGCGCAGTGCGCTGAAAGAATAAAATGATTCACCGTGGCGGAGCACGGGTATGGAGCTAGTATAACATAATCTCGTAGAAAAAAAGAAATGCGCACCAAGTGAACGCCAAACATTACATGTATAATAGCAAGGGATATTATTAGTAATTTACGCGATTTCCGATTTCTCAAAAAACGCATGTGAATTTATAAAGTACCTACCTAGCTGGTCAACATGATAGGTGGTACGGTTTCTAAACGCAAATTGTTAATATTAAATTTTTATGTTTTACTTTTCCCTCATAGAAAATGCACAGTTGAAAATCACAAAAACACGCGATTAATTCTTATTCATCTATCTATCCTAATATATAAAAGCCCACGTGCGCACTTCTGTCAGTCCGCAATATTTTTGGCAACGTCGTCAGCATGTTCAGCAATATATGGAGAACTATATGGAGATACGGACTATTGTAGAAATTAATATGGTGCACGGTATAAATGTATAAACTATTTTTTTAAAGAAGGAAAATAAATATAAAAGCATATTTGAATGTAGAAACAGATTTCTAACAAAATCGTTTATTGTCGTGACAAGAACGCATTAAACAATGACGTCACATATCATATGTTTACACTAAGGAAAGAACACAAAACTATTGGCGTAATCTTCCAATTTTAGAATATAAAGAAATGAACTATTTCATTCAAAGTTGAATTAGATCTACATACGCTACGAAATGTATACAATCCTAAATTATTTTATATAAATCTTTGTTGGTTTAGCTATTGTATTGGCTGATTTGGGATAACTTAAGTTTCTAACGCGGACTCCCTATGTAAACTACACCACTAATTTTATATCTATTCGGAACTTCCCAGATAGCTGAGTTGATAGTGTAACAGTTACCATGCGGGCGGTACGGGTTCAAGAGTAGAGTTCACCCGTATCTGTCTTCACAGCATATGAAGCGATATTTTGTCCGAGGAACATAAGAGTAAGAGTGATTCCCGTCTGTGATGGGGGGGGGGGGGTATGTATATTTTCTCTATTTATGTTCTGGTCTATGTATCTATATTCCTCGTGGCGGAGCACGGGTATGCAGCTAGTATATCTATATATATATATAAAGCAATGTTGTCGGGACCGATAGGGCACTTCCTGGCGCCGCAGGCGCTTCAAATTCGGCGTGAGTCTGCCTTGGGGCGAAAGAACACGAGAGGGGGCCAAAACTGGCCTCGAGTGACCGGCGCCTTACATGGGCTATATTATGAAAAAACTTTTGCCCGATGACCCCCCTTGAAATTTTGTGAAGTGGTAGGAGAACGCCTAGGGGTGTCACAAAAAACTCGCCATGTCCGGGAAAAATCTGGAAATGGGTCAAAACTGACCACTTGTATTTCCCTATATATTCATTGTATTTTATGTGAAAAGCAGAGAGTAATTTCAACAAAGATTTCAGGGTACTTACCCTCTGTACATCAGGCTAATTTTTGCCATACTCTTAGGTAAATGGCTAGGCCGTAGGGCAAATATGTCGGTTTAACTCAAAGCCCTCTACGAGGGCTAAAAAGTGACCGCCAGTGAAATTCTCTTTATATGAGCTCTATTACGAAAAAAGCTTTTGCCCGACGACCCCCCCTTGAAATTTTGTTAGGTGGTAGGAAAACGCCTATAGGGGTGTCACAAAAAAACTCGCAATGTCCGGGGAAAATCAGGAAATGTGTCAAAACTGACTAGTCGTATTTCCCAATATAATCTTTGTATTTTATGTGAAAAACAGTAGGTAATTTCAACAACGATTTTATGGTACTTACCCTCCGTACATCAGATTTATTTTTTGCAGGCACCTAGATAAATGAGGGCTAAAAAGTGAGCGCGAGTGAAATTTTCTTAATATGAGCTATATTATAAAAAAATTATTTTGCCCGACGACCCCACTTGATATTTTGTCAGGTGGTATAAGAACGACTAAGGGTGTCAGAAAAAACTCGCCATATCCGGGAATAATCTGGAAATGTGTCAAAACTGACCAGTCGTATTTCCATATACAATTTATGTATTTTATGTGAAAAACAGGGTAATTTCAACACAAATTTTAGGGTGCTTAACCTCTGTATATCTGTCTAATTTTTTGCATGCACCTCTATAGATGACTAGACCGTATGAAAAAACTGTTGGTCAGACTCAATGCCATCAACGAGGGCTAAAAAATGCCCGCTAGTAAAATTCCCCATATATGAGATACATGACACATAAATAAATTGACGAACGATCTCCCTAATATTTTGTAACAATTGTTTATGAAAAAGTAAACAAAGACATTCGTCATGCGTTCAATTTTCAAGGGAGGTAACATTTTTAAAATTATTATTTTTTAAACAATTGTATACTATTTTAAACATAAACAGAAAATGACAAAGTATTGCATTTGCTTTAGAAAAAATTAAGTTGCTAATTAAGGTACGTATCCTAATTAAATAAATTATTAAATTTTAAAAGTCAATGTAATATAAATTATAAGATATACTGTTCATGGCACCTCTGTAGTTCTCATTCCATTTTAGTGATACATTGCGAATTTTCCATTATTTTCTCTGAAAACGGACTTTAAACAACAAACAACAACAACATTTTCTCTAAAAATTAGCATTACTGTTTAAATTAAGCACTCCACACCTCAGCCATCTCTAAATAATTAATTAAGTATTCAAATCGAAGCTAGGCATCATGCCCAGTATATATATATATATATATATATATATATATATATATATATATGTGTGTGTGTGTGTGTGTGTGCGTCTGTGTCTGTAAACACGATAACTTGAGTACCGTTACTGCTAGGTTGATAAAATTTTATATATAAGTATTTTATCAAAATCGTAGATCCGTATCAACTTTTGAGCGATTCCCGATAACCGGAAGTGGTACTTTTTCTACTTTGAGTTTTTTAAAAGCCTATAACTTGAGTACTATTTCAGATCGATGAGTATAATGTCACTTGTAAGTAAAAGTTCTAATTCTCTACCTTCTTTCAAATTTTGAGTTATTTCCGTTGACCGGAAGTAGTAATTTACGCTATTTCCAATTTCTCAAAAAAAAAGCATGTAAATTTATAAAGTCCTAATAATATTTCTACTAGATTCTATTCTATTTTAAAAAGTTTAAGTAGACCTAAACAAAAATCATGTATATATTCCGAGTTGCCATCCCTCCCACGTAGTGTTGTATTAGAATACTAGCCATCTGTACCCGTTTCACGTGAATTATAGGCCTATATATTTTAAAATGTTGTACTTACTTGTGAAAAATAATTTATGAAATAGTTATTGGTCAAAACGCAATGTGCTTTACTACACGCTGAATGATATTAGTGACAAAGCAAAGAAATAACTTATTAGCTAAAAAACATAACACAGGCACACACTGACTAAGTGACTCCGTTAAATGATTCCGTTAAAAATCTGGCTATTCAATGGTCATTATGTTGTTTTTAAATAATTTGTATTAGTTTGACCGATAAAATTGTATATATTTCATAGCGTACCTATGAGTAGATCTATAGATCTAGATCTAAATCAAATTTGAATGAAGTAGTTCCTTTCATTATAGTCTAAAATCGGAAGATACACATACAAAAAAAAATTGTTTGACTTGGTGTGTCTCGATCCCACACCACTTGCGTGGTATTAAGTACACTATCGTCTCAGCTATGTAGGTACCTTATAATCATAATTTGATCCCAAATTAGCCAATTCCATAGCTAAACGAACAAAGATTTCTATAAAATAATTAAGGCCTGAAACAGTTTAATATAGAAATTATTATTGGAATAGATTCTAGAGTAGAGTCTAAATCTAGGTCTAGGTCTAAGCGTCTAGTCTAAGTCTAGTCTAGTTTTGTGCTTAGATTATCTAGTCTAGATCTAGAATCTCTAGAATCTCTAGATCTAGATATCTAGAATTTAAATAGAATTTAACGTCATTGTTAAATGCGTTCTTGTCCCAAGTATAAACACTTTTCCGGTTGCATAGTTAAAATTGTTTTTCTACATTTGAATACGCCTTTATTTTTTTTTCTTTAAATAAAATTGTGGTTATACATTTAAAACATCTACCATATTATTTTCAACAAAATTCCGTATCAAGTTCTCCGTATATTGCTAAGGATTCTGATGTGATATCCTGCTAAATATTTTGCTTACAGAGAGAGAGAGAGAGAGATAGAAGTGCGCACATGGTCTTATATATATTAGGACTAGTGCATACCCGTACTCCGCCACGGTAAATCTTTTTTAAATGTACCATCTTGGGAACAGAGATTTAATGATTTGTTATACTATAGTGATACACTTGCATACCCCCTTAAAGCAATTAAAGCAAAATGAATAAGCAGCTGACTGCATCATTATCTTTCTATAAGGAGCGTGTAAAAAAGTGGCGCAATTGTAATCTTTATGTTTTTTGGAAGGGTTCTATGAGAGACAGTTTAATCAATGAGAATTCAATACATTAAAATAACAGCGCCGACCACCATAAAATAGACCTTACGACACATAAACAGCAATCTCAAAAAAATTCAACACTGTACCGATCCACACCTAACTCATTCTCCTAGCACACAGAGTTTCCTTCAGGCATCTACCAGGCATTTCTATCGCCCCCCCCCCCCCCCGAAAAAATGAAATTTATATAACTTATAAAGAAAATATATCATTTTAAAAGTGTCCGCCCCCTCCCCCGAAGAAAGTCTACCGCCCAACCCCCCCCCCCCCCGAAAATTTCAAGTGCCCCCCCCCCCCCCCCCCCCCGAGAAAAAAGTTTGGAAGAAACACTGCTAGCCCAGGGGTCGGCAACCTTTTGATACGCAAGAGCCAAAAGTTACAACAAAATTTCCCAGTTTTTAAAGAGCCACAATTTTTAGTTCAATATTTTGGTAGCCTATTTGATTAGGATTAGGTAAATAAATTTGATTTGTTATTTAAAATAAATAGCTTCGAATATGAAATAATATTTATTCATATAAAAACATAGACATGTTTCGCCAGAATAGTAAAATTAGTAATCACATAATATTATTCTAGGACTATCTCAATCCACTTTAGAAGCTGTTAATTTTTATTTTATTTTTTCTTTACGGATATCGCCGGCTCAGGAGGTGTCTCCCATTAGCTAGTTAGGCCTCAACACGGCAAACGCCAACTAACTGGCTTGGATATCGGTTTGAATAACTTGCATCGTACGCTTCTATCCTTTGGTTCTCATAAGGCTTATCTTCTATCCCACTGAACGCAGGGTAAAGTCGAACCCCACCGTCCAGTAAAAATGAAATTATATAACTATTAATATGTGTGCAAGGAGCTGGAGAGCCGCATCTGGACGTCAAAAGAGCCGCATGCATTTCGCGAGCCGCGGGTTTCCGACCCCTGTCCTAGCCACATCAACCCGCAAGCACCACTCGTACATCACTGTATTATCCAAACGGCTGCATCTGTGATGTTTTTTTATGCTGATATAGCAACCAAAACCGTAACTCATAAAACTCTCAAAAATTTAATTTTACTTATCAAACAATATAACATTTTTTTAAAATGGCGCAACGCTCTAACTGATGTCTGCCAATATTTCTCTTCTTCCCTTCCCCGTGGTGTAATATAAACCGCCGATATACGACATGTATTAAACCACATACATTTAATTTAACTTTAGCCATTCCGTAGATTTTAATAATTTAATTATTTAGCGTGATTTAAATTTATTTTTAAATTACCTCCCTTGTCAAAATTAGAAAAAAAGAGTTTAATTAATTAGATTTTTCTACCCTACTGTTATTATGTTATTAAAATGTATCCACTTTTTCTGAGAATCTAAACGAAAATGATATTTGACATTAATCTTTTAAATATGTTTTAGCAGTGTGCGTGTATTTAATATTTTCTTGACGTTATGCGAAAGAGTAAAAACTGGCATTTATAAAATAACTTTATGTCGTTATATAAACAAATCCCTACTCTAAACTTGTGTTAAGTTCCAGAATCTAGAGCGATGACGGAAGGATGGAAGAAATTAAGGAAGGAATGAATGGAGGCAGTGGCGAAACTAGAAAAAAAAGTGCCACCCCGCAAAAAAAATTCTAGGACCTCTCATTGGATACTTATTTCTGTTCTGATCGGGTTTTGAAAAAAAAAGTCTTTTTTTTTTTAAATTTAAACAAACTAGCCGACCCGCTATCATACGCCGCTATTTAGTTTTTTTTTATTTTCTACTTTTCAGTAATTCGTAATTTGTGATCTCGAAAGTACCACTGTTGTCACTGAAAATATTTGCTTTAAAACACTATCAGTAAGTCGTTAAGGACGATAACCCCCTCCCCTTTCTCCCAACCCCTAACCCCCCCCCCCCCCCCCCGTGAAAGCAGCCTCCTCTTAGCTACCTCCCCTAAGTTTAAAATAGTTTCAAACTAAATTACCTGCCCCTAATAGCCGTCACTAAACCCGGCTCTACGATTGTAAACATTTAGCGTGAACCACAGCTCACCAGACTTCCTAGAGAGGAGAAAGGGGACTGCAAGGCGCGCTTACAGCTTGTTTTCTAACGTCTCCAAGAAGAGAATTATATATATATATATATATATAGATTACAAAATGTCATGTGTGAGAGTGCATTAGTCTGTTTGAATTTTTTTTTTTTAAAGATTTAGAACATGTTTATTCAATATTTTTGCTGTAATACAGCCGATCCTCTAGTTTTCAGCCGGTCAAAAAAAAAAACAAAAAAAAAACGAGAAAGCTTTGTATGTGCAATGGTTTCTCGTGTTATGTGTATTTTTATGTTTGTCTGTATTTATATTTTTTGTTTTGAATATATTTCCTTTTTATGCTATGTCAGTGTGAGCGGGTGAATGGATTATTTTGTATTATTTTATTTGTTGCGAATCTGTGAGTGCGTGGTGTTCCAATGGGGAACAGCCACGGGGTCCCCCTTCCGTCCGAAGCAGTCAGTATAAATTGACCGCTCGGAGGATTTTCTTCCTTTTTGACCCGCGGTGAGATGTAGGTCGGGTCAGATTTCTGTGTGGGCGCGTGGCGCACCTCACGCGTGGAGGTATTTGTTTTTTTATACTAATTTATCTTTATGTGCTTTGTATGAATGCGACTGCCGATGTTTCTCGTTTTCTTTCATTTTCGTCTAAAACGAGATAGTCAGCATCGGCATGTCTGGTATGCACGTGGTGTGTTATTTTGAAAGATTTAAAATGTATTTTATGTTTTCTAAACCCGTGGCGTGTGTTTCGGACCACGTGGTTTAATCAGTGTGTTTAGGAGTGTTTCCTAAACTGGTGTGAATGCGTGTGTGCATTTACCTGATTGTTTTATGATGTGTTATTGACTAGGATTGGCTTAGTCAATAGTCAGTTGTTTTAGACAGTAATTAGATTAGTAAATTAGTATATTTTAGTTGCCTCGAGTTTTAGGTTGTTTAAAATTAATGGGTGTGCTGTTTCGTGCAACTTCATGTTGAGTATCGCTTGCTTTGTGTCTGCCTTCATTGGGGCCTTAGCGGAGTGTGTTAACTTTAACGTTATCAATATGGATATTGTTTATGTAGACCAATGGCTTCGGGCTGCTCCTTGTGTAGGAAAGATTGGTTCTACAATGAATTTGTTTACACGTTATTTTTAAGTTGCTAGTTCTTCTTTAGACAGTGGTTAGTTGTTTTTGAGAATTGCTTTTAGAATTGTATAGTAAGGATTAGTTTTACTCGAGGCTTTAGCTAGATAGAAGTAGTAGGTAGCATTTTGAACTTGTGTATATATTTATGTATATATCTGCCATTACCATGCACTTTTCTTATGTTTTCCTTTTCTTTTTCTCTTCCCCCCCCCCCCCCCCTTCCAGTGAGGTTGCTTGGGCAACTTGGCTGGGTGTTTTGTTATATATGAATTGTTTTGTTTGGTGTAAAGAGTTTGTTGTGTACGTATTTTCTACGTAATGTATTGTACGTAACGTATTGTACGTAGTGGTTTTACGTAGTGTTTTGTTTGGTGTGGACTTTTGGATGTCGAGAATGGATGAAGGGAGGTTTCTGTGTGTCAGGGCCTGGACCATCCTAGACATAAGTCGGTGCAACACCAGCAAATGGTCGAACGTAATGTTTTGTTGTATATAAACTGTTTTGTTTGGTTTTATTTTGTCTGTTTTGTGTCAGTAGTTTTTATCTATTTTTTTTTGTGATTTTGATTGGTTCCATGAAATAAATTTTATTAATTTGTTAAAGTTTTTTTGTTTTTTTTTAAATTTAGACTAAGGTTAAGGTATTAACCAGTCTGGGTTTGTCCGGGCTTGCGCTGACCGGACAGTAGTTAGTTAGATAAGCCTAGGGAAGGGTAAGATAGATTTTAAGGTATCCCCCCCCCCCCTAGCAGGGCTTACATCAGTCTTTAGTTTGTATTTTTTAAAATAATAATTAAGAGAAATAATTGCTTTTTAATTTGTTTAGTACAAATATATTAAAAGGAGCTTATGAGCACCCCTATTTAACTATTTAAAAAAGGGAAATAAGTCAGGGAAGTGTTTTGAACGATTGCCTATCTTCCACACTACAGCTCAGGCATTATTTTTTTTACGCAACAGCATGTGTTAGCTTCTGTATAACATCACAACGGATGTAGGACAAAAGGCCGACAAGACAAAAGGCCGACATGGACAAAAGGCCGACAGCCAAAACGCCGACAGGACATAAGGCCGACAGGACATAAAGCCGACAGCCAAAAGGCCGACAAACCATAAAGCCGAAAAGCATAAAAAATAATAGTATCGCAAAATATGTGTTACTGCATAGCTTCTATCTTGACAACCATCGAAATAAGGCATGAAGAGAAGAGACGATGCTAGTTGCTATTCTTATAAGGTTAACCATCGGGTCAAGCGACTGGAGATTACGGAAGTGTCTTAAACACAAAGGATCAACACCTAAATATTGTGAAATACTGTCACTGCTGTCTTTCATAGCTCCTTCTATGTCAAAGGGGTGAGATAATCATCAAAGAACAAAGTCAAAAGCTGTCGGCATTATAGCCCACATGCAACAAGGTGGAAGAGACAATGTTAGTTGCGATCCTTATAAGGTGGACAATTGGGTCCATGCGACTGGAGATAGGTGGCGTTGCCACCATATTACGCAAAGAAATCGAATGCAGAATCACGATCACGTGCCTCGACTAGACTACATGTTAATTACCGACAAATTTGAATTATATTTTAGTTTCGTCCATTGCGAATGGCGTGAAAAAAAAGTGTATACTATATTCGTTGGATTAATTAATTATGTTGTGATTTTGATACAATTCTGCCAAAATTGGTAAGTTATTGTGTGTGTGTGTGTGTGTGTAAACTTGCCCCTGTGATTTCCCTATATATGGACCAATATATCGTCAACAAATAATTGGTTACATCGTGTGTATTATTTTATCCTATTGTATGTACCTAAAATATTTATGAGAAACTTAAATAGTCGTATATAATTACATATTTTAGATATTAAACATGTCTGTAATTGTAGTTTGTTGTTTTATAAAACTTGTCGGCCTTTTGTCTTGTCGGCCTTTTGTCTTGTCGGCGTTTTAGCAGTCGGCCTTTTGTCTTGTCGGCTTTTTGGATGTCGGCCTTTTGGCAGTCGGCATTTTGTCTTGTCGGCCTTTTGTCCATGTCGGCCTTTTGTCCGGATCCCCATCACAACTGTAGTAGATCCAGTGGCGTAGCGAGGGGGGGGGGGGTCGAGGGGTGCGGATCGCACCGGGTGACACCATTTAGGGGGGGGGGGGTGACATCAAGGCAAAAAATAGCAAAATATATAGAGAAAAATGATAATTCCATTTAACCCTTTATTTACGGAATTAGGTTCCGAATTACATTGCTTCTTAAACAAAGTTTTATCATATTGCTTTTGGCACATTTAAAGCATATGTCAAAAGAAATTTTGATTTATAAATTTTTAATGGCCCAAACATATATTGGTACTTATAAGTATCGTCAGGAATGTAGGACATTTTTTCCAAAAATTAAAAAATTTACAAAACAGGAAAAAACGATACAACGTATTAACTAATAACATGGCAATCATTATAACAATTATTTTTTGTAATTTTCACACATAAACCCAGCACAAAAGTATATTTTGAGAGCGATTTTTTCTGGACTTTCTATCTGAACACATCTTAGACGTCAAACGCAGCAAAAGGTGCCGACATGTCATACTCCCTCATTCATCATTCCTGATACATTCTTGTCTGTCGTCTTTTTGGTGTGGCAACAGTTGCCGGACTGAACTTGCTTTTGCTGGAAGCTTCCGATAGCCATTACAATGAGAAGCATAAACACATATTTTGAAAATGAAATCCTTGTCATTCAGTACACTACTACTAGTAATACTAGTGTAGCCTACTAGAATTTTATGACAAGTCTACACTACAGTGTAAAGTTCATAAATAGAAGTGAGCTCATTGTGTTTAGAATAGCCGTAGTGGCCTACTGTTTTGTGTTTACTGATTAAAATTTACAAAACGATCAATATTACATGCAAATGTATGGACTATTACTAGTCTACATGTATACATTACATACACGCTAGTTATTGTAGGCAAGACAGTTTTTTTTTTTTTTTGCAATAAATAACCAAAACCTAGTAAACGAGCCTGCAACTGCCACCTCTATTCCTTGTTATTCTTTTACTACTAGAAATCTGCAATTAATTACAATATTTCTGAGGAAAACCTTATGCTAACCTTCTGTTAAATGCATAAATATAATCTTTTAAGTACATTTCGATAATTAATTATCAAAATAATATTTATAACACTCCACGTCGAAAATCTGCAATTTCCAAGAAATCCTTAAAAAAAATGACCGTGTGCCCTGACAGTACTTATAAGTCCACTTGTAAATATCGATCTAATACAAAGACACTTTGATCAAAATTGTATAACTAGAAGTTAAACACAATGACCTGACTATTGAAGATCCCAATAAAAAATATTCGGTTTTGAAAACTTGAAGAATAAGGTAAAACAAAAGGAAAATAGGAACACATGTGAGATATGTACAGAACGATTGTGAACTACCGATACAGGTAGAGATTGAAAATGGCGCCACACCAGAAATTTTCAAAAAACATCGATCCCTTCACCTACCTGTGACTCAGGGGAGATGATACTATTGATTACATCAATATTTTTTAAAAATTCCTCTTAAATTAAAATTAATACAGGCGCTTAATTAAAGTGGTACTAATAAGTACCGTCAATAGATAAAGGGTTAATTAATTGATTAATTTGAGTGTTAAAAAGTCTTTTAAGAGCAAATTTGACAAATCCCGACGAGGGTGGAGGGGGGGGGGGGTGCAATTCGAAAATTGATTAAGTTTGTCCCCGAGCCGGGTAGGGTCGCTACGTCTCTGGGGGGGGGGGGGGGTGACACCATTAAGTGCCGTACTCGACCTCGCTACGCCACTGAGTAGATTTGTTTGTTATTTACACAAGCTTTTACCGTCAGGTCAAAAATGCAAGAAATGTTTTTACTTTCTCGCATATACGAAGTATAGAGTAAGTCTTGTAATCGTGCAAAAAAAAAAATCGAGATTTTTACAAATCTCGACGTTTTACATCTCACAGATACGGAAAAATATAATTTTGCAATCTTGTCCGTCTGTGTGTGTGTCTGTGTGTGTGTGTGTGTAAACACGATTACTTGAGTACCGTTACAGCTAGGTTGCTGAAATTTCATATATAAGTATTTTATCAAAATCGTAGATCCGTATCAACTTTTGAGCGATTTCCGATAACCGGAAGTGGTACTTTTTCTACTTTGAATTTTTCAAAAGCCTATAACTTGAGTACTATTTCAGATAGATAAATGAAATTTCACATGTAAGTAAAAGATCTAATTCTCTTCGTTCTGTCAAATTTTGAGTAATTGCTATTGACGGGAAGTACTAATTTACGCTATTTCCGATTTCTCAAAAACGCATCTAAATTTATAAAGTACTAATAATATTTTTTCTATGAGATTCTATTTTATTTTAAAAAGTTGAAGTATTTAAAATGGATTAAAAATCATAACTATATCCCGTTCCCATCCCCTGTTGTTTTATATAAGAATATTCGAGAAAGTTTAGGGGAGATCACTCCCGGTTTATTTTTTTAAACTATAAAAAATGTATTATGGTCGGCTATGGGCCCCTAAATGGCGTGGGTCCCTCCGCATTGCGGGGTCTGGCGGCACTGTAGTTCCGCTCCTGAATGGAGGAAGGAATGAAGGAAGGACTGACACACTCTCAGCCCGCTTATATAATAGTTTCGAGAAAGTTTAGGGGAGATCACTCTCGGTTTATTTAACGACGTTTGACATTGGGGAAGGGAAAGATCGTCAAACAAATGTGACGTCATTTATGGATAAAGTTACCCGCGATAGGCCTAACTCAGTCTAGTATAACTTAATTAAAAGGGAAAGTACTCTAATAAATATTATTAAAAGATGGCTGGTGTTTTTAATAGCACATTTATTTTATATCTCAAAAAACCGTACTAATAGAACTAGATCTAGATCTTCTAGATTCTCTAGAATTAATAGTGAATTTCAAAAAATTTGCATTGATTAATCCTACTGTAATGTTGGTTTATTATTCTATAATCTATATTTAGTAAATACAGTTATTTTTTTAGTAGGAACCCTGTTATGATCTGTATTACTACTGTATAACTGTACTGTATAGGCTAATTTAGTAATAGTAATTAATAATTAAACATAAAGTATAGATCTAGGCCTAACTATAACTATAAAGTCAAAGTATAAACTATAACTGAGTAGGCCCAGTATATAAAGTATAAGTAGGCCTATAGTGGCGGGGCTATAAGTATAGTTAAGTATTATTAGTAATAGTATGAGACTATTTTAGATTAGTGATTTCCCTGTAATCTATCGTTTTAGGATTTTCAATTTAGGTACGTAAAAATCGCCCTCGACTAGTAATGTGAAAAACAGGTGACTCCTTAAATTTTAATAATTATTTCACATTTTGATGAGGAATTATTGAATTATGTTTTGAAAAATACAAAAATGTTTCCTTGTTTCTTTTAATTTATGTAGGCCTACCTGTTTTTAAATAATTAAATTAAAACTTTTCAGTAATAAATAGACTAGCGATGTTTCCAACAGATGCAACCATGCTCATTTACTATAGTATAGCAGCCATCTTGTTTATTTTTTTTAATTGTAAATTTATAGTGCACTATTCAGGGGAAGCCACTCTAAAAAAACTTACAGATGGCCGCTTTTTATATAGCAAATCCTGCTAGCAAACACTGCTGTTTAAAGTTAATTTCTTTCCTATATTGATATATTTAGCCGTTGATATAGGTTTATTATTCATTTATCTATAATATTTGACACAAATATATCACAATATACTTCTATTAAGCCTTGACAATGAGGTAACTGTTTCGTACATTACTAACCGCGGGCGATTTTACGTACCTAAAACTACGATAGATTACCTGATTTCCTAGCGTTGGGCCCTGGCGCCTAGAGTCTAGGCCCTAGAATAGATCCTTCAATCCTTCATTAATATAATATTTAGGCATTTAGGCCCTATTATTTAAAGTTATTTATTACATCTAGGCCCTATTAGTATTTAACCTATTTAATACTATTAATAGTATTTAATTAGGCCTACTATTTAAACCACTAAGCCTAACTAAACTAGATCTAGATCTTATTAAAATAATATTATTTATTACAAAGTGACTACTCGGAAAAAGATTTTTCGTCCCAACGTCTCCACTTAGTCGGCAAAAGATAGTTCTGCGCATGCGCAGTGACCTATGGCTAGGGTTATGGTAAGAGATAGGGTTAGGGCTAGGATTAAGGATAGGGCTAGGAATAGGGTTAGGGCTAGGGTTCTGCGGTTGTAAACACACGCATGCGCAGTACCATCGAAAACATCGTCGTAGTTTCCATTACACATGCACTTTTTTCCGGCTAGCAGCGGCCTATTATTATTCTAGATTTACGACAATTTACGTACTAGACTATGTAACTTTAAAAGTTAAAGTTTAACATTTTACTTCTCTAGATTTAGATCTAGGTAGGCCTACTTTTTTTTTTAATCTATCATTTTAGGATGGTGCATACAATCTGCCGAGGCTAGTATTGGGTGAAAAAGTTGCCTCATTGGCTTTAATAATAGAATTAGATCTAGATCATTATGATATAGGCCCTATTTGTGTCAAATATTAGAGATAACTGAATGTTGAATAATAAACCAAAATCAATGTATGAAAATTTAAAATATCAAGGCCAGAAATTAACTTTAAAAGCAGTGTTTGCGAGCAGGATTTGCTATATAAAAAGCGTCCATTTGTAAGTTAGAGTGGTTTCCCCTGAATCTCTAACTAATTTTTTACCACAAAAAAAAAACTGAAACAAGATTGCTGCTAAAGTAAATGAGCTTGGTTGCATTTGATAAAAACATCGCTAGTCTTTATTTTTGACTGAAAAGTTTTAATAGGGCCTACAATTTAAAAAAAAACAGGTAGATCTACATTAATCAATTAATAAAACTCTGAAACCTTTTTTTAACTTTCAAAACATAAATCCTCCAAAAATGTGAAATAATTAGTCCTACTAAAATTTAATGAGTCACCTTTTTCTAGTCTCGGCCGATTTTATGTAGCTAAAACGATAGTTTACCCTTTTAGAGTTAGTCCCTAGCCTACTTTAAATAGTAGTATTTTTTTTATATTAGCCTAATAATAGTAGGCCTAGGCCTAATATTAATAAATTAATTTTAGGCCAATTACTTATTAGGCCTAATTAATAATTATTAAGTTAATACTTATCAGTGGGAATAATAATAATATAATTATTACAATAATAAAATTAATAGCCTATTAAGCTATTAGTATTTTTGTAAGTAGTACTAGTTGGCAGTAGCCTAATTACTAATAGGCCTACTGATTTTGATTAGGAAGCTGGCTGCTGGATCTATTTTAATTCTAGATCTAGATCTAGTCATAATTTGGCCCTAGTTAGTTACTAGATTCTAAACCTCTCGAATCTAGAATAAACTAAGACTTACATGTGTCATTAGGTCTTAGTTTAGTAAAATAAGACAGATAAGTTTACATCAGGTGTCAATAGATCTAGAAGCTAGAGTAAGCAAGACTAGACTAGAGGGCCTAATAATGGCTATTGGCTAGGCCTAAAAATATATTCTACTAGCGTGCCAGTCCCCGAGCGTTGCCTCGGGGTTAGAAGAAAGTCTGACAAAATATATAAGATGTGTTTCATCAATGCGTTACCAATCCTGTATTCTTAGATGTGTAAGTTATTCACTCACCATAATGTAGTGAGGTGGAATATAATTCGTTGACCGCCCAGGTGTAAGGGACATAGAGGGACTCTCTTAAGAGCCCTTGTTACACTACCTTAGGGGCGCCTAGTACTGTCCCTGGCTGTTCAAAACTAACGTTAATGCCCTGGTGCTCACAGGAAAACCCAAAGCGCCAAATAGCATCCTGAAACAATGATGCAGATTGCGTCTTTCGCTAACAACAAAAATCAACAGGATTTTTTCTTTATCATGTAGGGAAAAAATTTGAGGTGTTATAAGCATCAGTGTGAATGATGCACTTTTGTTAGCGTTACTAATGGCAATGGTGTATCATTAGATGCTCGATCTCAATTTCTGATTGCATCGTCTAATAATAGATGCTAATTGCATCATTTGCAAAGTGACAAAACTGAAATTTTTTGTTCACAGCCTAATCGCATCCTACCAGGGCATCGGCGGGCTTGCCTTATTCAATTTAGTGAGCAACTGTAATGCCCCATCTTATCCATTGTCTATCGCTCTGTGCACAGCAAACATAGGCACCATTGCGCTCACAGGAAAGCCCATTTTTGCTCATCGTGTCTTTAGTGTATAGCCTTCTTTTAATCGAATGTAGGCGCCATAGTGCTCGCAGGGGAGCCCAGGGTGCTTCGGGTCGTGCAATCTACGGGGCACAGGTGGTCGCAACTGTTGAAGTTTTAACGCTGAATAGAGTAGTACCCCTTACATGCTATGCTGCATGGCACGATTAACGGATGACAAGTGCTAACATAGCCACTTTTGCACTCTGGGCGGTGGCGCCCATATCAAATTGTAATTATTTTGTTCAAAAAACCTTCTCTGGAGTATTCTCATAACTTTCCAAAGTTTCATGGCACTCGGATGAACGGTGTGAAACAGCTATCGATTTTTATTTTTGTATACCATATATAGTGGAAAAAAAATCGCACCTTGCCGGGGCACCACCCCTGCAAATTTGAAAAATGTTTTTTTGCACAAACCTCCCTAGGAGTATTATCAACAATTTTGATCTTTTGAGATAGGCTGGACTGTTGTTAGGTATGCTGGTCTGTTGTGAGAGGCTTGTCTGTTGACAGGCTGGTCTCTTGGATGGTAAAACATGTGTTTAAAGAGGCTGGTCTCTTGTGTATGGTAAGACTGGTCTAATGAGAGGCTGGTATCTTGAAAGATATAACTGATCTTTTGTTGGTAAGTCAGACAGTAATATTTTAGTGACCACTAAAATGACATTATTTTGTTGCTTGACAGCTTGAGATTGCTAGTTAAGTTTAAATAGCCATCTCCCTCAGCTGTATGGTAGCATCAGTAAATACAATTTCAGATCATGTGATTAAATAATTTCAAGTTTTGATCTGAAATCTAAACATGTAATATTAATCACTGTACCCTGCCAAAGTTTGATGTTAACCATTGAAAGATGCTTGTTACTTAATAAACTGAATAGTCATCTCAATATTAAGTAGGCTACCATTTTACATTTGAATTTAAGTTCCAAGAAGTCTAATTTTGTCATTTAACATGCAGGCCAAACATTTTGTAACCTACCATATAAACACTCTATCAAAAGCTAGTAATGAATGAAAAATAAATATATTAATTGCACACATTTGTGGAAATTTGATACAAATATTTTCTAAATTGATCTCTAGATGTAGACTAGATTCTAGAATCTAGATCTAGTGTTAAAGCATTGTGTTAGCCTAATAAAAATGTAAACAAAGCAGTTTGGTTCTTGGAAAGCTAACTGGAAATAGGCTATATTAAACACATACTTTTTATTATTCTTTAAAATAATAGAATATAATAGAATAAATCAACATAATTAATTTAATTTCCTTACCTATAAATACTTTGATTGCTGTGGTGTAAAATTGTGTGATTGCATCTTGCAACTGCGTTGCTGATCACAAGTAAACTGTAAACTTACAGAAAATATTTGATTCGTTTTGTGCCAAGATTTTTAACACTAGAATAGCCGGTTTGTACATATATGTATATATATGAGTTTTATATATGTATGTATATATATATATATATATGTATATGTATATAACCTATATGTATATATATATGTGTATATATATGTTTATATATGTATGAATATATATATATATATGAATATATATATATATATATATATATATATATATATATATATATATATATATATATATATATACATATATATATATATATGTTTATATATGTGTATATATATGTATATGTATTTAAATATATGTATATATATATATATATATATATATATGTTTATATATGTGTATATATATGTATATGTATTTAAATATATGTATATATATATATATGTACATATATATATATATATATGTTTATGTATATACGTATATACATATATATATATGCATTTATATATATACAAATATATATACATATATATAAACACACATTTTTCGTCAATACACAATTTGGTGCCCAGAGTTCCAGAGCGGCTATGTTAGCACTTGGCATCCGTTAATTGTGCGTCTTGTATAGCCGTTAAGGGGTACTACTAGATTCAGCATTAAAACTTCAACAGGTGCAACAGGGTACAACAGCCGGCACCCCGTAGATTGCACGACCCGAAATGCCCAGGCCTCACCTGCAAGCAATATGGAGCCTATGTTCGTTAAAAAAAGGCTATATTTTGAGGACATAATGGGTAACAATAATCATTGATTATATCAAACCAGGCCTGTTCCCCGGCACCCTTGCTGGGTTCCTTTGGCACAGTGTGATAGACAAAGGATAAGTTGGAGTGTTACAGTTGCTTACTAAATTAAATCAGGCGTTTCCGCCATCGCCCTTGTATGGTGAGATTCGGCTGCGAACAAAAATTTCAGTTTCGGCCCTCAAAAGCTCACATGGGCCACTGGGGGCCCTGTAAAAAAAACAATTGAATAATCAGATAAATTAACCAAGGTTAGATTATTAACTGCGTTGTTTCCTTTTGTCCATAAAAAAAATTCAAACAATTCCAAAGCCTACAGTTCTCGAAATAATGAAAATATTTCCTTAAAAAATTAAGTTTCGGAGGGCAGCTCAAATCTAAAAATAAAAGTCACACTTCTAAAAATAACTTTGTTACACGAGGAATTCATTCTGTAAAGTTTAGTCACTTTGCAAATGATGCAATTAGCATCTATTTTTAGACGATTAAATCAGAAATTGAGATTGAGCATCTAATAATACACCATTGCTATTAGTAACGCTAACAAAAGTGCATCAGTCAGACTAATGTTTATAACACGTCAAATAATTTTTTTCCTACGTGTTAAAGATAAAATACAGTTGATTTTTGTTTGTAGAGAATGATGCAATCTGCATCATTGTTTCAGGATGCTATTTTTCGCTTTGGGTTATCCTGTTAGCACCAGGGCGCTTATGATAGTTTTAAACAGCCAGGGACTTTATCCAGCACTCCTGCGGTAGTGTAACCGGGGGCTCTCAAGAGCACCCCACCATGTCTTTGACACATGGGCGGTCACGGAATTATGTTCTACCCCACTACATGCCACAGTTAAACCTGGCCCAGATAAATATGCTCCAAGCGCAGGCATTGTTTAAATTAAAATTTCATCTCAGTTTTTAAAAAAAGTCACACATCTAAGAATACAGGATTGGTAAAGCATTTATGATCCACTTCTTATATTTCTTCAGACTTTCTTCCTTCCTCCCATCAGCAACGCTCAGGGACGGGCACACTAGTATGTATATATATGTATATACATGTGATGTATGCTTATATATATGTCTATGTATATGTATGTATGTCTATATGTATATCTAGATGTATGTATATATATGTATACATATTTATATATGTGTGTATGTATGTATATATATATATATTTATTTATATGTATGTATGTATATATATATGTGCATATTTATTAATTAATTTATTAATTAATCATCAATAATGTAGGCTATTACATTTAAACTTAAAATTTTAAAAATGTGATATTATCATTATTCTTACACATGCACTTGTTTTTTTCAAAACTTATAGATAGAGGATGTGGAAAGCTGTGTTGAAAGTTATAAAATGCACCATAAATATACTTCTTTCAATTTTGAAACCCCTGCGGAACATAATTCGTTTGAAGCATAGGCTGCCAGAAACAAATGATTCAGAATTAGTTTCAGTAGAGACTGAATTTTTCAAGTTTAATTTGCAAATCTCCAATAATAAGGAAATGAAGGAAGTAAGATATAAGATTAACTTCTAATATCTAATAATTGCCTTTTGTTTGTTTAAACTAAAGAAAACATACAGTGGTACCTTGAGATACAAGTTTAATTTGTTCCATTACATTGCTCATATAACAGGCAATGATGTTAATTGAAAATAAATGAAATGCCAGTAATCCGTTCCAGCCCCCAAAATGCCACCCAGTTGTTTTTTTTTTTTAAATACAAATGTTAATTGTTTAATAACATAATAAGGGATAACGCAAGGAAATGGTTTTATAAAGTGTGTTGGCTTGAAAAGCATTGCTTTTCTCTTTGCTGATCTTTTTTTTTTTGCCTCGCTTTCCTTTTATTTTTTCCACTCAGGCCGTTAAACCTGTCCTCCCAGTCCCTATTTATTAGAATGTTTCAGAAATGAGTTCGTTAAGTGTCATTAAACAGCTCCCGTGTACAATCAACTGCAGCTTTTTCCCACGTTTTCTTTAACTTGCTTTCGCGTCTGTTTGTCTTTCCATCAAATCTTGCGATCGAAATTTCGGGCACTTCCCAGTTAGCTAGCGCGCTGAAATTTTCAGGGAAGCTTTGTTTCCGATGACAATACAATATTCAATTATTATTATTACTAAATTGATCCATGGAAAAATTGTATTGATCATTTTAGACGCATATTGATTTGTACAAAAAAGGGACATAACCTAGTAATTGTAATTTGATAAAACCAAGGTTCAGTACTTTCCCTCTTCTGGCCTCCTACTGAATGGCCAAAAAAACTTTTTAGTTCAATCAGAAAACGTGGTTTTTTTTTTTTAATTTTAATAATAATTTTTAGTGTTTCCTTCCTCCACCCACGAACCAGCAAATCCGACTTCTTTTGCTTGTATTCGTATGTCAAATTAAATTTTAGCTCATTTGCCAGCTTGTATCTAAAAAAACAAGGTACCACAATATTCACTCATAATGTTCAGAGTATGTGATATTTCTTGAATTTGAACTCTATTGAAATGAACTTTAGACATATGCTTTTTACTTTATTATAAACGGAATAATAGGCAGTTGCACATACATGGGATGAGCAGCTTCTCCTATGGCCACTTTCTGTAAAGTGACTGTTGTTTTATTGTTGTTTTTTTAAATTTAATTTACTTAAAATTTAAACAATAATATTTATCAGATCGTAATTTTTGTTCCACACAAAGATACAACCAACCACCTTGCAAAAATTTTAAAATGAGTTTGTTATTCAAAAAATAAGTTATGTTGCATGGGAAAGTCCCCCCCCCCCCCCCCCCCCCCCGAAAAAATTCTACCGCCCCCCACCCCAACGAAATGAAATTTATATAATTTATATAGAAAATATGCAGTGTCGTCGTCGTCCCCCCCCCCCCCCCCCCGAAGAAAGTCTACCAGCCCCCCCTCCCCCGAAAATTTCAAGTGGACCCCCGGAGAAAAAAGTCTAGAAGAAACACTGGGTGATAGTACAACCATCCTAATTTATAAAAGGCCATGTGCGCTCTTCTCTCTCTCTCTCTCTCTGTCTGTCCGCAAAATATTTTCGCCGGACATCACGTCAGAAACGGCAGCGATATATGCAGAACTTTATACGGACTTTTGTTGAAAATAATATGTTAGATGTTTTAAATGTATAACCACAATATTAGTTAAAGAAGAAAAATAAAAATTAAAGGCGTATTCGAATGTAGAGAAACAGTATTATTTATGCAACCGGAAAAGCATTAATATATGTGAAAAAGAACGCATAAAACTGTGACGTCACTATTGCTTATACATTAACTAATGACGTCATCTGCCGTGTTTAGAATGAAAAGAAATGAACTATTTCATTCAAATTTGATTTAGATCTACGTACACTATGAAATGTATACAATACAATTTTTCCGGCCTAAACTCATAAAATTTATTTTATGTATTTGGATTCTAGATCTAGACTAAATCTAAATCTAAATCTAGGCAATAACTAGATCTAGACGTAGACGCTAAGATCTAGATTTAGACTCTAACTTCTCTAAAATCAATTCCAAAAATAAATTTCTATATTAGGACTAAACTATTTCAAGACTTATTTATTTTATACAAAATCTTTGTTTGGAACTGGCTAATTTGGGATTATTATGCTCGGGCTAAACTTAAAAAAAAAAAATTCTATTAGGAATCTAGATCTAGATCTAGATTGTCGGGTGTCCGATAGGGCACTTCCCGGCGCCGCAGGCGCTTCAAATTTGGCATGATCTTGCCTTGGTGCGACAGAACACGGGGGCCGGTTGGCCGAAAAGTCTACGATGTGGGGGTCAAAACTGACCTCGACTGACCGGTACCTTATATGAGCTATAAATCGAAAAAAAATGTCCACGGAGGAACCTCTTCATAACTCTTGAGGTCGTAGACCGACCTTCGGGCGAATTAATTAAGCATTCAAATTCTCAATGTTTTCGAAAGCCTAAGCGAAGCTGGGCAGCATGCCTAGTTATAAATTATAAGCAAAGGTAGACATTTAATCTCTTTTTTATTATACTAGATCAAGGTGAATCCAGTTCACTCAGTTACTGTGTTATTCGACACGAAATGGTTAGTTAGTCTACTGTGTAAACTTACTGTAACCGTATCGATTTGCTACCACTGTTTAAAATTATTTATTGAAAATTAATATCTGCATGGTCAATACCTCTAAACGGTACATAATATACTATTTTTCATAAAGTGATACAGTTTGTCAGAGGTTGCTGGTAATCATGAAAAGATTTTTTTTGGTGGGGGGGGGGGGGGATGAGGGTAGCTAGTAGATGGAACTTTTTTATGTCATTCGTCGAGCTGCTGTCTGGCTATTTGACGATATGTGTTGATGGTAAAATTTGCAGAATTTACGTCACATGTAACGTATTTAATGGACTACCGCTGTGCGTAAAAAAAAATAACTATATTAATTTATTACCAGCGTAATCTATGTAGGACAGGGGTCGGCAACCTGCGGCTCGCGAGCCGCATGCGGCTCTTTTGATGTCAAGATGCGGCTCTCCAGCTCCTTGCACAAATACTAATAATCTTAATAAAAAAATAAAATACTTGAAATAAAAAAATTAAATTCTCGTATATTACATTTTAAAATCCTAATATATAAATGCCCATCTGCGCACCTCTCTCTCACTTTCTCTCTGTCCGCTTTTCTTTATAATTATTTAAATAATAGTGTATTGTTATATATTTATAGAAAATAATCTATTTTCTCTTTTAAATGCATAATTACATAAAAGCTTGTTATTAAATACTTCCTTGTGTATAAAACAGAAATCCGCTGTTATAATCAATTAGGCCTATAATCTATCACTTGAACAGTTCACTTAAAACATCAGTTTCTATTGAAATAAGCATAAATGCTTCAACTTCAAGGTGTTTAGAAAGTAGCTTATGCGTGGTGAGGGGAGGGCGCTCCCCCCACGAAGATTTTTTTTTGGAGAATAGTTACAATTTAAAACAAGTTCTGCAACACACACACGTTGTAAAAAAGGACAACAGCAAACACATTACTGATACCGCAATTAAAACTATCATGTTATGTACCCTAAATATCACATTTTAAATAACTCATCGCAAGTAAAAGATCTATTCTATAGCCTACCTCTTGGTTTACGTTAGCACCTGTACATCAGCTGTATGAGTTATCCTCGTTGGATTTAGACCGCTAACCACCTGCATGTCGATCTTAATTCACGTGTGTTTAAGTTGTCAGGCTCAATACAATCATCCGTCTGTTATACGTTTTTAAGATCAGTCTAGAAACGTAGGGAAATTGTTTACTTAAAGTGTTCCCCGTAGAATACGATTTTGCTTATCTTGAATATGTTAATACTAGCAGGAAGGGAAACTGCTGATCCTTTGCCTGTCAGCTGTTCTTGAAAATGTTCCTAAGGTATCTGGTACAGAAGCACATATTTTAAAATGGATTGTGTTAAAAACTCTATGCAACTATATTGGGGGGGTAGGGGGGGGGGACTGAATAGATGTACAGTAAAAGTAAACACATTCTCACACAACTTGAAGAACGTTAATATGAGTCAAGATGATCAGAACGTACAGATTTACTTAACGAATGTTGGTGGTTGTCTTCATCATCCAGTCGATGGTAGGAAGGAAGAAGAGTGGGCACAATAGACATCCTCGCGGGACTCCGGTTGGCACCTAAAAACAGTCTTTAAGTTGCCCGCCATCGACAACTCAGCAGGAGTCTGCAGGACTTCGTGTTTGTTTGTTTTTAAATCGGGTTCACCATATTTGAGGAATGCCGTAGTAGCGTACGAGCTTCCAGAAAGCTCGATCCACTCTCTCGAAAGCATTTTCATAATCAATCAAATTAATGTACATTGGTGAATTCTACTCTATTGACTGCTAAACTATTATGCGATCTGGCTTGTGATCTTTTCTGTCGAAATTCTGCTTGTTTGTCTCTTAGCTCTGGTTCAATGACATTTCTCGGCCTATTTAAGAGTACTCTGTTGAAAACTTGCCCAAGTATTATAAGGAGTATGATCCCCTGTAACTGTTACAGTTACTGAGGGCGCTTTGCTTGGGAAGTTTTATCAGATGACCTTCCTGCCAGTCCGCCGTTATTTCTACATCTTTACAGGTGCCTCCTGGTCTGCTGGGATATCTTAATATCTTCTCTAGTTAGTATCTCGCAGTTGATGGTGAGATCAACTTCATTAAGGTCGATGTCTGGTGGGTTCAGAAGTAGACCTACTGATCTATTTAGGAGTTCCACTAAGTCATGGGTCTCCAATCTTTTCAGCCCGAAGGCCGCATTTAATATAAAACAGTTCGGGGGCCAGAATTGTTTCAAGGCATTTCTTCGGGGAGGTAGAGCCCCCCCCCCCCCCCCCCGAAGAATGTCTACCTAATCTCACCCTCCCCACGAAATATAATCTATATAGAAATATATACAAATTTTAAGTGTCGTCGTCCACCCCCTCCCCCGGAGAAAAAAGTCTGAAAGAAAGACGCTAGGGGACAAACAACAAACACCAGGTCCAAGTTTGTTATCAAATGGTTGTTCACGTATTTCATTCTTGAAAATGTTTGTTTACACGGGTATGTTGTTGCAAAATTTGAAAGGTACTTTGATGCAAACGTTTTAGGAAAGTCTTCCTTGGTCAAAAACTTCTAAAAAACCTACCCTTCCTACTTTGAACTAGTCTCTACGGAGGTAAATTGCTTGTCATTCATCAATGACCTCCAGTTGCAGTTCATCTGGGCAACTGGCCAAATTTGCTTCTTATGGGTGTTGAAATAGTCTTCCTTGTTCTGCCTGTGAATCCAAGTCAGCAAACCGCCACTGAAACTGCAGCTGGATGTCTTTGATGATAATGCATGGAAATGACCTGGGGCACAGCTGTTGCTTTAGCTATGAAGACCTTGCACTGCTGAAAGTGCGTCAAGTTGTTGGCTTGTACTTGTCCCGAAAACATGACAAGTTTGATTCTGAAGGCCTTTAGATGGGTGTATAGATCAGAAACGATTTCCCTCTCTTGTAGTTTTAGGTTCAGAAAATTTAAATGACGTGTTACGTTTGCAGCAGAGGCCAATTTCTATACTTTTCATCAGACATTAACGGCAGCGGCTTGCTTTGTTTTCCAGGAAGTCACCTATTTCCTTTCTTAACTTAAATACCCTGCTCAGAACTTTCTCAAAACTTAGTCATTGCACTGGTAAATCTTGCGATTCTCTGTTTGTATTTCACCATCTTCAACACAGGATTCACTACACTGCGTATGTCCACATATGTAGCACACAAAGCTTACTGTTGAATAATTAATACAGTGCAGGAACATTAGTTGTAGAATGTTTTTCTCATTACACATCTGCTCCGCTTGTCCAACCAAGCCTTTCTTTATGCCACTAATGTTCTCCCTCCGTCAACAGTCAGGTAACTGAGGTTAGTCCAGTCCAAATTATAATCAGCAAGGGTTTTTTTTTTGGTCAAATTATTGAATATATCCTCTCCGGTAACAGTATCATAAAAAGCCAGCTCTTGTGTTATGTTTATGTCTTCATCCACACCTCTAATAAACACAAGTAGTTGAGAGGTGGAACCGCTGTCCAGCGACTCATCCATTGCAATTGAAAAATTGCGAAACTTGCTAGCATTTTTCGCTATTTGAGTCACAGTGTTTCATGTCTGCAACATGGTGGGCAACGGTAGTTGCACCGAAAGCTATATTATTTATTGACAGTGTTCCTTCCAGACTTTTTTCTCGGGGGGGGGGGGGGGGGGGGCACTTGAAATTTTTTGGGTTGGGGGGAGGGGCGGACACTGTTAGAGTATATATATTCTATATAAATTATATAAATTTCGTTCGGGGGGGGGGGGGCGGTAGAATTATTGTTTGGCCCTATTTTTTTTGCGTTGAAATCCCCCAAGAAAATGGTGATGTCCTTTTCTGGATATATTTCCAGAATGTTTTCGAGTCTGTTATAAAATTAGTTTTTTCTTTCCGTCATTTATAGGAGCAGAGCACTGGACGATATTCAGTTTGATGTACTTTTTCTATGTGCAAATAGATGCTACGGTAATTCTTGGGCCGTATACCTCCCATTCGATCAGTGCTTTCTGATTTTGCGCGGTCCATTGCAGTTGTTGTGCCCGGATTAAATCAGTAGTTCCGATGTTACCAGTCGTTTTTGCCCAGCCTGTGTCCACCATACTTCGCCTAATACGGTTAGTCTATTTATATCCGGTTCGGCTGGCACCTGTGCTGTCTTTCCTGCTTCATACGTTCCAGGCACCGACGTTAATTTTCCTGATCAAAAGAAGGGTTGTCGGCGGATCGGCTTTCTCCAGTCCGCGTCATGTCTCTTTGTAATGAAGATCTTTTTAGTATATTTACTCCCAGGACAGAATTGTCTAAATGTTATCTGTTTGGCCTTTCTGTAACGAGCTTTGTTTTACAGGACCAGGTTGTTAGCCCAGAGCCCAACCTTAAGGGAATCACCTTCCAGATCACAGGATAGCTGCCGATTTTGGTCCACCCCGGGTATTTGATTTCCCCGTCACCTTCCATGGTGGCATTCGTATCCGCCACCCGGAGAGGCGCTCGATTGAAAATCGGCTACTCCACACGAGTTTTATAATCATTCTATGTTAATAACACTACACACAATTGTTTTAATATTCAAAGGGCATCTCAAGAGTATTCCCATGGGGTGGAATGGTAGGATGAAGAGCGTACATACAATTGCTAACCTGAATGTCTTTACTTTGGATTCCGGGGTCGTAACCCAGCATCCTCCATATAATTTTTTTTACACAAACTGATTTTCCTGTTATCAGAGTTTAGGCCAACCAAGCTGCCAGATTCATTTCTTCTAATGGACACCAGCGAGAAAAGTCTCAAAGGTATTTGAGAGGTGTATAAATTCATTTAAAAATCTTGCACGGCGTAGTTACAATTAATATGGTTATAAAAACCTGTCTGTCTGGTTTTTTTCGGACTTTACTAAAGATTGGGTGTATTTGATGTTTTTAAAATTTACGGTAACTAAATAAAAATTAAAAAAAAAGCAAAAACAATTTGGTTTTCACGTGTAATGGCGACATAAACAATGGCCGCCTTAAATTTTATTGTACACATTGTAAGCTAAAAATAGAAAAAATAGGTCATGTATTTAAATTTGCATAGTTATTTAAAAACTTGATCTGCAAAGTTTTGTAAACAAAATAACTATAAAGTGGGGCTGTCAGAAATCGATCACGGAGTTCCTTTACAGCCAATCAATGTTTGTCTTACGAAAGTGAAACATCGGGTTAAAACTTAGGCTTGATGAAAATAAATAGAAATGTAGCCTTAAACTCAACAAATTATGTTCAAGTTCTCTGGATCTGCAACTTGTATAGCATTGATTCTAAAAATATTACATTTCTGAATTAATTTTAGGCTTAAGTTTTTGATAAAATTTTATCTTTTATTAGTTTTATGGTCCTAAATCTAAAAAAGCACATTTTTATTCCATGTCAACAACATTAGGGAAGGAATCTCGTCAACTCGCTGGTGTCCATTGATAAATTGGCATTCAAGTCCAAGAAAATAAACTCCTTTACAGATGGGGGTCTACTGTCCTTGATTAAAACTAATTCCGTTCCAGAGCCTACACATTATATTATTTACAATCATTAGTGAAAATGGTGGGGGTAAAATTTCTACTTGCACGTTAGAAAGGGGGGGGGGTGCAATACATAGGGTAGTAATTGATAAGTGTGAGTAATGTCCTGCTTCAGTAAGAAAGGTGTAGAATATATTTTAGTTGAAAATATGTATTGCATACTAAGTTTTGAAGGTCAAAAGATATGTATAAGCTGCATCATCTATTTCTATTGATTCATCTATTTCTATTGATTCATTCTTTTGAAGCTACTACTTTAGTTATAACTGACACAGATTGCAATTAAAAAGAGTAATTTTTGTTAAAATAAACATTTTTCCCTACCTTGTTTTCAGACTGAAATGATATCTTGGAATGCATGGGATGAAAAGCCTATCGATGGACTATATCAATCTTTGCCAGGAGATGTCCCCAATATAAATGTACAGAGAAAGGATAAAAACACTATCAATGCAATGAAATCTCCTGTTGAGAAGGCTGCTTATGTAAACAAGTATCAAGTTAACCAGAAGCAGACTGATGATATCACAGAGCCAGACGTTAATTTTTTTGAAGATATGGCACCAGAAGTGATTCGGCAACCTAAGGTTTAAGTTTTTTTCAATTGTTTAATGAAAAGAAAACGTAAGCTGTTACTGATATTTTGTGTAATTAATGTTCAAAGAATTGTTTAAATCACATTAAACACTCTAAGTTGTTTTCCTGTATGAGGTCATCCATTTATGACGTCTACACAAGTGTGTGTGTGTGGGGGGGGGGGGGGGGGTCCGAAAAAAATAATGAAAAAATATTTAAAAATTGTACATAAATGTAGGTTATACATTAAGTCGGCAGTTCTTGTGTTAAATGTATCAGAAATGCAGCTGTAAACCGCCAGCCTAAAAAAAAATATTTTTTTTTACAAGCGGGAGGGGGCGGGTCATTTACCGCGGCAATTTTCTAAAACAATTCTTGCTATTTCAAGTTCATTTTTAAACATTTCAAACAATTATAAATAAATCACAGTAATAGTAGTCCTACAATCGTTAATTTGTGTCAAAGGCTAAAATGATGTTGATCTTATCATTTTTTTTTTCATTTAAAAAACCCAAAATAACCACGTTACAATTTAGATATTTAAATATCAGCGTGTGTATAAATAATGTGCTCGCTTGTTCAGGTGTGTAGGGCTAATGGTCAGCGCGAACACACAAAAGGGGGAGTGGTGGTTTGTTATGTAAACACGTGTAACGTAAATGACGTCACTCTGATTAGCCAATTTACCCTAACCTATATAGTCGCTACAAAGTGACATTAAAAAGTTCGGTCTACAGTATCTTCAATAGAAAAAATTATTTTATGAATGCCTGCAATCTCTGACTCTTTATGAAAAATAGTGGGTAAAAAAACTTTTAAAATCGAGATGCATGCGCGATCATTTTTTTTAAATTAAGAACAGTTTTAGGTAATCTTAGCACAATTAACACAACCACAGCGAATTTACACGCCCGTAGACTTGCGGATATCTTGGAAAAGTTGGAACTCCCAATTATTATTTAGGCCTGGAAATAGATGTTACCCAAAATATCAAATCCCTATATAACATCAGTTAATAATATAACAATGTACACATTACATTTTAATAAATCAGTGATTTTGCAGCTTGTTTTAAGAGATTTACTAAATTTTTGTAGGGGGGGGGGGGGGGGTAAAATTCCAAATTTTTGTTGATGTCATAAATGGATGACCCCTATTTTTATTTTATATCTTTATTTTTAAAAAGAAAAGGTTAAAATATTAACATACCTATTATGAACGTTACAGATATTTATAAGAAAAAAAGAAACTGTATACAGTTCATTTCCTGTATCAAATAGACTGACAGTCATGTCAGACTTACCATTGGCTGTAAGTATGATTAAATTGTTTATTTATAATATTGTTACTTATCACTTTATGACATTAAAGAAATATTGTAAGATCTTAATTTTATATTATGAAATTTTAAAAAGTGTTATTTTACCTGTAAATAATCTCAGAAACAATCACATTAGTGCTCATACTTATGTGTGTAGTTGGCCCGAAACATATTTGAGATCGTTTGTGATGTCATTAGATTTTCATTTTCTGTTTGTATGGAATCTGGATTACTCCAGCATTTAGTATAAGGACTTTATTTTTATATTGCCTACTCAAACCCTGAAGTTTTTAAAATTCAAATTTTGGAAATCCGAAAAGTAAAAAAAAAAAATTGATTTCTCGAATCCGGAATTCCTGGATAACTCGAATAAATGACACCCCAGCACATGTATATGTCATACAATATCTCAAAATAACTTCGTCCATAAAAATATAATTGGATTAAAAATTAAAATTAGCACGTTGACCGTACCGGTAGTGCTTAGTTACGTCAACAATAGACCAAATAAGCAAAGCTCTTATTTCATCTGACGGGCTTTTTAGGCAACAAACATTATGCTTAAATCCTCTAACGGGCTTTCAAGGGAAAAAATCTTATGGTTTAGATCACGGGTTCCCAACCTGGGGGTCGCGAAGGTCTTTCTGGGGGGTCGCCAACTGGTATACTAAACCTTAGTAATTTGAAACAAAACATAAATATTTAGAAGAATTTTTGAAATTCGGCTTCATTAACATCACTGGAAATGTAATAGAGAAAAAACAAAGCGCACTGTACAAAGTTGTTCTCAGTCACGCATCTATGAAATCTTCAAAACTAAAACGTCATTTGAGATGAGTCATTCGGAACACACCAAAAAATATATGGAGTTCTTTCGTCGGTAAGAAGCTAGTTGCAAACGCCAGAGACTTGATCGAACAGGAAGTTTTCACCAGCATTAGTGCAAGCATCAAATGAAGTCGCGATAGAAAATGCCAAGCAAAAAAAAAAAAAAACAATAGGAGAAAATATCATCAAACGCTGCATGTACGTAAATGTTAAATAACACATTTTTTATTGAAATTAAGCTTTCACCATTGCGTTTCAAGTTGATAAATCAACAGACGTGAGTTCGTGTTGGCAGTTGCTGGTCTGTGTCTATATTCATGCGGATGATAGCAAAGAAGAGTTGCTATTTTGTGGAGATAGCATCGAGAAAATAAATGCGTTTTTTTTTAAACGGGATGATTAAAATGGGTTAGAATGGCTTTGGGGGTTTGTACGGATGTTGCGCCATCTATGTTTAGCTCAAAATCGGGCTTTCAGAAAACAGAAAAGATTTGGCTCCCTAACCACTGCCCTAACCAATCGACATCAAGAGTCCATTGCTAGTATAAGTCGTAAATTATATAAAATCTGGAGCCTTCAAAGAACTGAGCAAAAACATTAATATAGATCACGAGGTTCTGCTCTTCTACACTACAGTACGCTGGCTGTCAAACGAAATGTTGTAAATTGTGTTTTTGAATTGAAATCTGAAATCAAATTGTTCTTGGAAGTGCAAAGGAATCAAGACTTTTTGGTATACTTAAAACGACATTGAGTGGTTGGAGAGAGTATCATACCTAGCAGATGTGTTCGAACATCAAGATAAGCTTAACCTGAAGATTCAGGGAAAATGAACGAATATTATAACTTTCCATGATAATCTCGGGACATTTTTATCAAAGCTGCAAAATCGGTAAAGAAAATAAATCTTGGAAATATTGTAAATTTGAGAAACTCTGCGGTGTGGTAGATGAATCTGATTGTGAGATAATTAAAAATTTGAAAGAAGCGATTTCTGGGCATCTTGAATCTCTTGAAAACGAACTGCATCTCTATTTCTCTGAGCCGAAAAAAGAAGAATCTGCATTTACGCATTACCCATTCTCTTCTTCCCTTGATGTTGCCAGCATTCCCGGTGAATTACAAGAGGAATTCTTTGATTTGCAGAGTGATTCCGAGTAAGATGAAAAACTGCAGACACAATTTTGGTGGAGTATTCACCATTCATACCCAAACGTAAAATTGATTGACTTTTCGAGAATATATTTTCAACACTATTCTTCGATTAAAAACAAAATTAAGATAATTATAATGACATAGGTTGGCATTAAGGGGGTAGGCTCCAGAAAAAACCAACTTCTTAATTAAAAGCTTTTATTGATTTATTTGTATATATCTAAGTTAGGGTACATGTAGGAAAATATTTCCATGCATCAGGGACTCTTTTGATCCTTCTTGTACTAACGCTAATAGAGTCAGCTGGCTAGTTTTTGTAACAGAAATCACTCTAGAAATATTTTTTTTAATTTTCAAAATTCGGTGTGACGAAATTCCAATGAAAATAATGCTAAATTCAATGGGATTTCACAAAAAAATTTTTTGAAAATTTGAAAAAAATATGTCTAGCTGTTTTTCGGTTACAAAAATTAGCCAGCTGGCTCTATTGGTGTTAGTACAATAAAGATCAATGATTATATGTGCGGTTTATATGTTACTTTAGGAAATTTTAGAACTCCACATCGGTAGTTTTTTCCAAGATGGCCGCCGTTTCCATGGCAACCATATTTTCAGAAGAGTCCCTGGTACATCCAAATATTTTTCCTTAAGTACCCTAACTTATACATACACAAATAAATGTAAAAGGCTTTTTAATTAAAAAGTTTTTTTCCCCGTTTTTTTCGGGAGCCTATCCCCTTAACAAAAATTTTAAAAAATTAAAAACTTAACCACGAAGGTTTAGTGAATAGTATGCAATTTTACTCATGCTATTAAAAAAGTTATCAAGAGTAGTTCATATTGAAAGTCTACTAGAAAATCTTATTTTAGTGCTTATTACTTTCGATACTAATTTCGGCTTTTTAATTCTATGGGGGTCGCGGGTCTTTTACTTTTTATAAAAGGGGGTCGCCACTCATAAAAGGTTGGGAACCACTGGTTTAGATGAAATAAGATTTCCTCAATATTATTTCCTTAGACTAACCATATAATTAATTCTTACGTAACTCTATAATAGATTATTATCCGTTGAAATATTGTAATTATTAATGCAGTTTGCACTAAAAATAAAAATTAAATACAGCGAGAGTGATCTCCCCTGTATGTGGTGGACAGATGACGGGCCCTTAATAATATGAAAGGTATATAGTAAAAAAAACTCGATTTGATAGCCTTAGCGTAATATTCTTAAAGTAATTATTATCTAACTGAGTGATTTAAAAAATTAATATGGATAGTTTTGTAAAAAAAAACAAACTTCATTTTCCAATTGTGCCATTTTAAATAACGTCACGTGAAATAAACAAGTTAAGGAAAATGTATCATACTTCACAAAAATTTAAAAAGTGTACAAATCACTTAACGTCATTTCATTTATCGTCGATCTCTTCCCTTGATAAATCAGAAGAAGATAAAATGTTTACTTCCCTTTAAAAAAACATTACATCGGGGGGGGGGGGGGGGGGGAGGTGGGATTTTTTTCTTTTGTTTGTTTTGGTGTTGGAAAAAAATATATATAATTAGCGTGGATTGATAAAGTGCAATGCGGTAGGTAAATACTGCCTTTTATTTATTTTATACACGGAACGTACTATTTACTAATTATTTTTTTAAATCAATAGCAGTTTAGAAGCCGCTCATGAATGTCCTCTATGTTTACTTCTATCTGTCGGTTTGCGGAGAAGCTGGGGGTATTGTAGTCGTTTACTAAATCGAATAAGGCATTCCGGCAGGGTTCGATTTGGCGCCCTGGGCTATCCTATGAGCGCTATGGTGCATACGTTCGTTTTAAACAGTGCAATAGACTATGGATAAGAAAGGTTACAATAGAATTTAACAATAGTCGGATTCGGACGTTCTCCGGCTCCCCGACAGTATGCTATAGAGTCCTTGCAAACACGTGACCTAAATCACGTGATACCTACGCCCGCCGCCACAGTGGTGTACATCGGACGCAAACACAATCAGCTGTTCACCAGCGCTGGACGCGTTCACTGTGTGTAAAGAACGGCACCCGCGGAAAAGGAAAAATACGTTAAAAAACTTGAAATCTTAAGAATTGAAGATCCTTATACTGTTATTGACAGTTTCGTGGATAATATAAATATGTGGCCGAAATTTCTAAATAAATATTCTGTTAGTAATACTGTTTGCGTTAAGAGTTTAAGTAGGTATATTATAGGTTATCTAAATCTGGTTAATGTAGATTATAGATTCTCTGTTAAGTACAAGATTTAGTAGCAACAGATCTAGTACAACCACACTACTGTAGCAAACGTGAGACCATTTAACTCCTAAAAAACACACACTACAACGGCTAATATAATTCATGGGTAATAACCACTGCTGTTCTTAGATCTCAGCCAATCTGGGTAGCATGTTATACAATTTAAGACCCTTATAATCCAGCAGGGAAGTGATCAGACACATTAATACTGATGTTCAACCCTCAATAAAACCAAAGAGGAGTCAGTACCACTGCCCTCCCCTGAAAATTTCTCACCTCCGTGATACCCTCAGGGCCCAGCAGGGAGAACAAAGGGGAAAGTCCCACTGCTCTCCCTTCAACATTTCTCACCTCGATGTCATGTTATGTCATTTATAGCACACATGGCTTATCAGGGGAAAGCATTAAGAATCTTAACTCTGGACAGCTACACACTAGTATACTAGCTACACACTAGGTGCCTACTGTAAACTACTAGACTGTAGGCCCTATGTAGACCTGCAATTGTATCAATTGTAGACTGGGTCCATTGTTATTATTCTAAACCATCTCACTCATAATGTTTCTAGCTTGATTTGTTTCTTTTATAAACAGTGGATTTTTTTTAAAAAATTAGCCTAATCATTAACCAAATAATAATAATGTGGTTATTTGTTGTTGGCTGGTATGATCTAGATTCTACTACTAGGCTACATAAACTTAGTAGACTAATTACTAGATATGCATTTTAATTTAATTAAACTCAGTCCAGTATCAGATACATATTGCTGTAAAAAGACATAAAGTAGGTAGGCCATAGTAATTTATTAAAGTCTTCTACTACAATATCAATTATATGCTTGTATAAAATTTTTAAAATTTAATTTAAGTAGCAGATTGTAGATCTAAGTCTAGTCATACAATCTATTTCAATTTCAGAAAATTTCGTTTGCTAAAAAAGTGATTAGATTGTAGAGCGAGATTTTAGATCTTAGAGACAATTAAATGCTTTATTAGGCCTATGACTACTTTCGATTTATTATGGGTGTATTTTGAATCGAATGTAGATCTAAATTTTGTAATTAAATTTAAGTAAAGAAGTAGATTCTAGATTCTATGTCAGCGGAGCCAGTCACCCTAAATCCAGAATCTAGATATGTGGTCCGAATTTAGTTTACGCCATGTTTAGAGCTAGATTCTAGATCTAGATATTAAAACACTATTATTAGGCCTACTATTAGATCTTATTCTTCTTATTATTACTTTTGAGTTTGTCTTTTATTAATAGTTATCTTTTATAATTAAAATGAAATTTATTATTTTACTGTCCTTACCTGAAACAAAGTATCGAGAACTGCATTTGATCAGATTCGTCTACTTAAACTCTAAACGCAAACAGTATTACTAACAGTTTTTTTATTTAGAAATTTTGGTCACATATTTATATTATCTACGAAACTGTCAATAACAGTATAAGGATCTTCAATTCCTAAGAGTTCAAGTTTTTTAACGTATTTTTCCTTTTCCGCGGGTGCCGTTCTTTACACACAGTGAACGCGTCTAGCGCTGGTGAACACGTCCAGCGCTGGTGAACAGCTGATTGTGTTTACGTCCGATGTACACCACTGTGGCGGCGGGCGTAGGTATCACGAACGGACGTGACGTCATATGAAAGGACTCTATTTTGCGCTTCGGGCATTCCCGTGTTCGCTATTGCGCCTAAGTTCGTTTCAGTGAGTACAAAAGACTATGAATAAATTGGGTTATTATAGTCGTTTACTAATTTAAACCAGGCGGTTCCGCCTGCGCCCCGGGCTAGACTGTAAGCACTTTGCGTTTATGTTTGCATTTAAGTTTGTGTTTATGTTCGCGTTTACTTTTTCTAGTAACAGGGGCGGAACTATCTTGCCGCCAGGCCTGGCAAGGAGGAGGGAGCAATTCCGACCAAAAAACCAATGAATTTTATTTTCATACATGTTTTTCGTGCACCTTGATAGAATTTTTTTTTAAAAAGTGTACTATAGCAGTGATTGTTCTACAGTAGGTAACACACATTGTTGCGTAGAAATATATTTTTAAAAATCGAAATAAAATGTAATGAAAATAATTACATGTGTTTTTTTTAATAATGCAAGACTTTTTTTAATTAAGTAAAAAAAAAATCCATACGAAGAAAATAAATGATTTTCTTTAAATATTTTATAATTAATGATACACTACTATTTACATAACTATAACTTTTTACACCTAATCGAGTTGGAAAAACTGTGCTTTGCAATTCTGTCTGTGCGGATGTGTGTATTTCTGTGAACACGATAACTTGAGTACCGTTACAGCTAGGTGGATGAAATTTCATATATAAGTATTATATCAAAGTTGTAATTTTATATCAACTTTTCTGCAATTTCCGGCAACGGGAAGTGGACTTTATTCTTCGTTCGTGTTTTTCAATAGTCTTTTAATTGAGAACTGTTTCTGACAGGTAGAAGAAATTTCAGTTATCAGTAAAAGATCTTATTTTATGATTTCTGAGAAATTTTGAGTAATTTTCCATTACTTGAAATAGTACTTTACGCTATTTCCGATTTCTCGAAAAACGCATATGAATTTATTAAGTACTAATATTCCGCACTATGATACACACTTTGTTTGCTGTTCACTTGGTGCGCTATTCTTTTTTTCTGCGAGATTCTATTCTATTTTTAAAAGTTGAAGTAATTTAAATTTTATTTTTAAAATCATGTCTATATCCCGAGCTGCCATCCCGCGTAGTGTTACATAAGTATATTCGAGCTTTTTTCAGTGCTTTAATTTTTTAATACATTAGACCAGTGGTTCCTAAACTTTTTCGAATGGCGACCCCCTTTTATAAAAAGTAAGTGACCCGCGACCCCCATAGAATTAAAAAGCCGAAATTAGTATGGAAATTAACAAGCACTAAGATAAGATTTTTTAGTAGACTTTCAATATAAACTACCCTTTATATCTGTTTTAATACCATGAGTAAAATTGCATGCCATTTACTAAACATTCACGGTTAAGTTTTTGTTAACGCCAACCTATGTCATTATCAACATTCAATTTATTTCTTAATTTTGTTTTACGTTTGGGTATGAATGGTGAATACTACAGCAAAATTGTGTGTACAGTTTTTCATCTTACGCGAAATCATTCTGCAAATCAAAGAATGCATCTTGTAACTCATCGGGAATGCTGGGAACATTAAAGGAAGAAGAGAATGGGTAATGCGTCAATGCAGATTCCTCTTTTTTCAGCTCAGAGAAATAGCGCTGCAGTTCGTTATCAAGAGATTCAAGATGCCCAGAAATTGCTTCTTTCAAAATTTTAATTATCTCACAATCAGATTCATCTACCACACTGCAGAGTTTCTCAAATTTACAATATTTCCGAGATTTATTTTCTTCGCCGATTTTGCAGCTTTGATAAAAAAATGCCGCGAGATTATCATGGAAAGTGATTCGTTCATTTTCCCTCAAGCTTCACGATTCACATTTCCTTTGGAAAGCCAGCGTACTGTAGTGTAGAAAAGCAGAACCTCTTGATCTTTATTTATGTCTTTGCTCAGTTCTTTGAAGGCTCCAGATTTAATATAATTTACGACTTTTACTACCAATGAAGTCTTGATGGCGAGGGCAGTGGTTAGGGAGCTTAATCTTTTCTGTTTTCTGAAAGCCCGATTTAACCTAAACATAGATGGCGCACCATACGTACAAACCTCCACAGCAGTTTTAACCCATTTTAATCACCCAGTTTCATAAAACGTATTTATGTTCTCTATGCTATCTTCACAAAATAGCAACTCTTCTTTGCTATCATCTAAATGAATATAGACAAAGACCAGCAACTGCTAACACGAACTCATGTCTGTTGATGTATCAACTTGAAAGGCAAACAATGGTGAAAGTTTGATTTAAATAAAAAAAATGTGTTATTTAACATCTAAGGACATGTCTGAAATAAGCCGCTGAATAGTATTATTAGGAAGAGATATTTGTTGCATCTTTACTGCACTGGAATCCCCAAGAATTAACATCCCCATCTTCAACATGCAGCGTTTGATGAGATTTTCTCCTATTGTGTATTTTTTTTTTTTTTTTTGCTTGGCATTTTCTATCGCGACTTCATTTGATGCTTGCACTAATGCTGTGTTTCTTTCGTGAAAACTTCCTGTTCTGTCAAGTCGCTGACGTTTGCAGCTCGCTTTTTGCCGACGAAAGACCTCCATATCTTTTTTTGGTGTGTTCCGAATGACTTGTCTCAAGTGGCGTTTTAGTTTTGGAGATTTCATAATCTCGTGTCTGAGAACAAATTTGTACAGTACGCATTGCTTCTTCCCTATTCCATTTCCAGTGATGTTAGTAAAGCCGAATGTCAGATACTCCTTTAAATATTTATGTTTTCTTTCTCATTACTAAGGTTTAGCATACCAGTTGGCGACCCCTCTGAAAGGCTTTCACGACCCCCAGTTTGGGAACCCGTGCAATAGCCTAATAGAGTTGCATGGCTAAAAACAATTGAGCACCTAATGAACATGATAACGCGGAAATAGAAGCACAAGTCTCCCTACAAATTTCATAAAATTTTAATTAATTTATAATACAATTAATTAGTCATCCAATTCAGTCAAATTTATTGTATTATTGCATTGTCTTCAAGTCTTGACCCACGTACCAACTTTGAAAATTTCCGATTAATTCAAAGTAGAAAATAAAATATTTTCTTTAAATATATAATAATACTAAACGGTTGTGTACCACAGTTCGTGGGTTAAATTTTTTTTATTGTATTATAGCATTCTGAATTGGAAGCTTGGGAAGATCAAGCTAATGCTTGGGATGTAGAAGATGCTTCAGAAGATTTAACATGGAAAGCTCAGGAAGCTATCAGAGAAAAAAGACGAAAAGAGAGGCAAGAGAGACAAATGGAACAGCTAAAGAAAAAGCAAAGTAAGGAAGCAAACAAAGGAATCAAAAGCACATCCTTAGCCGCAACCAAGTTGTCATAATAAAATTGCGAGTTACACTATAAACATCTTTTTTGTTTAACACTTTTTTTGTGTGCTGACTTTTTAAAAGCTTTTTAGAGAGGCCTGTTATTATCTTTAAGTTTAAACTGTATTTGCTATGTTTATTTTATTTTACAGAAGAAACAAATGAAGAGCTTAAATGTGTAGAACGTTTGCCATGTGTATAGCAGTTTAATTAGATAGCGTAGTTGGATAGCATAGCTTTCGACTGCTAACCCAAAAGTATCGAGTTCTGATCCTGGGCTTGAGTTCAGCCTGAGTTAGCCAGCTCTGATGGGTACCTTACTCACATTTGGTAAAGTAAAGCCGACGGAGTATTGCTGACCACTATCCCTTCATATGCGGTCACTTTTAACTTTACTTTTCAAACTTGGGTTGTGTGGCAATGCCTACCCCTTGCTCACTTTCTCACATATAATATTTTTCCTAATTATGAAAAAAAGTACAAAAACATTTTATGCCCATCTTTGTCATTTCGTTTATATGCCTGCTAAATGTAAAATGTGTCAATAATATTGAATTGATTAGGAAAATAGATTCCTCATAAAAGTTCTCTTCCTCAAGGGGCGGTCTCATAGTATTTCGCAGGGAGCCCATTTCAACCTTTAAGACCCCTATCTTAATCATAACCTTCCATTTTGTCCTGTCCCCGGCTGTCGAGTTTGCAGTCTCCCAAGACTCCGTTTTGGGCCCGCTATCTTCTGCCTTCTTTGGGAGCTCCACTCACTAGCGATTCAACTTTTTGAGTGAGCCTTTCACAGAGTGTGCCCCACCCAGTGCCTCCTTCATATATGCACTGTCATGGGCTCCTGTCTTTGCCTTTTTAAAACAGTCCCAGAGCTTTTTTTGTTCATAAATCTCAAGTAGTAAAAACAATTATGACGTTTTAAAAAGTTCGTTTTTTAATTGTCTTTCAACATCATAAAAAGTGCCATGTTTGGGAGTTATATCTGTAAAGGTATATCACACAAACTCAATCTTTTGAACTCAACACATAGACCCACAGAGAAAAGACTCATTGTTTTTCAAACCTTAAAAATAAGTATCATTTAAATTAATTGCATCGTAATTAGCTTTTCTCACTTTTTATAAAATTAAAAAGGGAAGTAAAAAAACACAAATTTTGTACATTTAAAAAAAAATCACCAACAAAATATCTGATGAAAGAGCATAATTGATAAGTAGTTATAACAAAATCTAGGGGAACAACGCTTTTTTTAATTTAAGAAATATGTATGCGTATAACACGTAGGCCTACATTTGAAACACGTCTAATCAAAAGAGTGCAGAATCCACAATTTGTCGAAAATGCGTCTTTTTTTAAATACAAAAATAAATTATGACATCTACAGCAGATCCTGCTATATGGAAATATAGAATAACCGTAGCTCTGAACAGGTTAACAGTCTTTGTGTCTGTGACGCATTTATATGCCATCCAATGTGACCAGAAAGAGGCGCAACGGAAAAAATGCGCAACGGAAAAAAGCGCAAACAGAAATTTGCGCACACAGAAAATTGCTCACACGGAAAAATGAGCAAATAAGAAAAATATGCACAAAGAAAATGAAACACAGTTTTTTCATCAATTATAAGTGTGACTATATATATATATATATTTATATATATATATATATATATATATATATAATATGCCTATATATAATTTAAAATAGATAGCTTTTAATATGAAATAATATTTATTAAACATACACATGATTGGCACAAAATATTAAGGTATTTTTAACAGAAAAATGCACAGGCAGAAAATTGTGTAAGTATGTGTTTGTGTGTGTGTTTATGTTGCATGTTTAAGTTGGTCTGTATATGTGTGTATACATAGACGTATATTTTTCATTCCCATTCCTCTATATTTTTATAAAAAATGCCATAAATTACTAATATTTTCCGACCTTACATACATAGATGCTGTTGACCGAAGGTTCTTCGACCATAGATGATTGGCTCACACGTTGTTTGACAACAGCGAAGGGTTGTCCACGCGAATTTGTAAACCAGGGCTGTGTAATCAGATGATATGACCAAACGTGGTTTGCACGACTACGCCTAAACCTACACCGACCGTCGACTGACCGACGAGCCGACCGACCGATCCGGCACTGTACCTAAGTCAAAATCACGAGAGTCTTGCAGATGGGTGACTGGGTAGCAGAACGAACAGCAATTATTTTCCCTAAAATAGCATCACAGATTGCGGTCTAATACACTGAAGTCAAGCATTAGTGGCGTTCCTTGCAGTGCCCCCCCCCCCCATAAGAGTCTTCTGCTCTCCTTGAACGAAATGGAATTAATATTGAAAATGTATACTTATAACAGTATCAGCTTCCGCTACCCCCCACCCCCGGAAATAAAGTCTGGAAGAAACACTGCTTCCCTGTAAGTTATTACATGAGCTAAGCATCCGTCCATCCTGCTTACAAGTTATTCTTTGACATGTTCAAATGGAGGTACTGATATTTTTGCGTGCAATTGCACTGCTCTCTTTTAGTTAACCGACAACCTGTTATTCCAATGACAATCGAATTTGAATGATATTTAGATGTATGGACGGACTGATGGACAGGCAGACAGACAGGTAGGCAAGGTGTGTGTTGGTGGGTCATTCGGTCCGTTGGTAGGCGGTAGGTGTAGCTGTAAATGTAGGTATATATTTTAGTGTAGGTGTAGGTTTAGTTATGCAAATCACCAATGGTCAAATAACCTGTGATCAACACCCGCGGTGAACAAACTGCCTGTGGAAACCCCTTGGCTGTGATCAAAGAAAATTTGAGCTTATCGCTTTTGGTCAAAATGCATAAATAAATCGGAAATCTTAGGAATTGATTATTCTACTTATTATTTTAGAAAATGATTCCGCTTTTATTATTAAACAAAAACATATACAGAGGTTGAAATAAAATATTTCTGTCTATGTATGCACATAGGCACGTGCAAACTCAACCATGCAAGCACACATCACACTCACATTGCCATAATCTTCATTGGTGAGCGATCTGTGTGTAGTTTTCTGTGTGCGCCAATATTTATTTGGGTGTTTTCTGTGAAACGCACATTTCTCTTTGCACATTTTTCTGTGTACGCACTTTGCTCTTTGCGCATTTTTTCTGTGTGCTCAAATTTCGGTTTTGACGGAATCATTTAAATCTCTTAATCAGTGTGTGCATTTAGGTAACCAGAAAGATGCGCAACGGAAAAAAGCGCAACACAATGCGCAACAATTAAGCACAAAACAGAAAAAGCGCAAACATACATTTGCGCAAAGAGAAAAATGCGCAAAGAGAAAATTGCGCAACCAGAAAAAAATCGCAAACATAAATTTGTGCACACAGAAAAATGCGCACGCAGAAAAAAGCGCACTCAGAAAAAAGCGCAAACAGAAATTTGCGCACACAGAAAAATGCACAGGCAGAAAATTGTGTAAGTATGTGTGTGTGTTTGTGTGTGTGTGTGTTTATGTTGCATGTTTAAGTTGGTCTGTGTATGTGTGCATATATAGATGTATATATTTTATTCTCATTCCTCTACATTTTAATTTAAAAAATGCCACCATTCTTTCTTAAATGCATAGAAACATAAATTGCTAATATTTTCCGATCATGCATACATAGATGCTGTTGACCGAAGTTCCTTTTAAAGACTGATACACTATGGACACAATATGCTAGTATATCGTTTACTAAATCTAATCAAGGGCGTTCCCCGAGCTTAAGATGTCGGGAGTAGCACCCCGGGCTACATTGTGAGCACTATGGCACCTATATTCATTTTAAACAAAACGGTGCCACACGATATCTGATAATTAAACCAAACTAGAAGCCTACCCGGAGCCCCTGTAACCGGTGGCTCCCTAGAGAGCCCAGTGACGTCACCGACACATGGGCGGTCGCCGAAGAATGCTTACCTCACTATTAGAGAGGGTGACTAACATATACTCAAGACTTTCTAGGAGATAGCATGGACAACCCCGCGCCATAACGACTTAGATTCAAGACATAGAGCGCCGGCATTGTTTACATTTCTAAAGAATCCAGTTTTAGAAAAAAAAAGGCGACGCATTTAGAATTACGCGATTGTTAACGCATTGGTAAATCCATTAAAATATTGCGTCAGCCCGCAGCAACGGCCAGATGGGTACGTTAGTTTATATATATATATATATATATATATATATATATATATATATATATATATATATATATATATATATATATATATTAGCGTACCCGTCCCCCGCGCGTTGCCGCGGGGATAGAAGAAAATTTGACGAAATGTATTAGAAGGATTTCAGAAACGCGTTACCAATCATATGTTCTTAGACGTGTGACCGTCTTTTCTAAAAGTGAATTATTTAAATGTAAACAATGCCTGCGCTTGGATCATAATTATCGGGACACGGGTTTACCTACACTACCAGTGACTATGCCATTAGATTTTCTATTTCGGTGCCACAAAATTAATATGTGAAAAGCCCTGAAGTCGTTTATTTTCGTAGCTTTGACTGAATATAATTTAATACTTCAGCTTATAATTAGTAATTAATTAGCTTTTAAATTTATTTTTTCTCCCCCTTTTGGCGCCCCCTTAGGGTCGGCCCCCAGGGCGGCCGCCCCACCCGTCCTTCCCTGGCTACGCCACTGGTTTAAAGTTGTTTTGTTTTTTTACAGTATAATATTTTTATGAGTTATGAAAATAAAATAATATAATAATTATGGAATTGGCGAGCCGCATCCTGATATCAAAAGAGCCGCATGGGAGGTTGCCGACCCCAGTACCAGACTAGTCAAAGTATAGAGGGCCTTGTAGTACACTTAAATTTGCTACTGCTGTTTCAGTTCTTTCCCTTGGGTTTGTCTTAAGCTTGCCAGGTTAGCAATCTTTTGTTGCTCAACTTCCATGGCAACAAACATTACAAGTGTGTTGAATTATCAGCTAGACTCTAGACTAGTCTAGACTATATGACTAAATACTAGATTCTAGATCTAGATCTAAATAATGTAAAGTAAGTTGATCGAGTAATATTGATATAGTCTAGATTTAATAGTAGTTCTATTTAATTAAATTTATTTAGATCTAGTACTAGATCTAGATTCTAGATCTAGTCTAGATCTAGAATCTAAGAATAGACTATTTATTAGTAATTACTACTAGATTATTACTATTAGACTTAGAATCTAGATTCAAGATCTAGAATCTAGATCTAGATTCTAGATACTAGTAGATAGATAGGCTTAGGGCACCGTAAGGGCCTATTAATTATTGTTATAGGCCTATTAGGTAATCTATCGTTTTAGGTACGTAAAATCGGCCGAGGCGAAAAAGGGGTGACTCATCAATTTTTTGTAATTATTTCACATTTTTAGAAAGATTTATGTTGTAAAAGTTACAGAAATGTTTCAACCCTTCATTCATGTAGGCCTACCTATTTTAAAACAATTGTATTAAAACTTTTCAGTAATAAATAAAGATTAGCTATGTTTTCATCAGATGCAACCAAGCTCATTTTACTTTAGAAGCCATCTTGTTTAAGTTTTTTGGTAACATTTTAGTGAGAGATTCAGGGGAAACCACTCTAATTTGCAGATGGCCTCTATTTATATAGTAATATTTAGCAAATCTTGCTCGCAAACAAGTCTGTTTAAAGTCAATATCTGGCCTTTATTGATAAATTTAGACATTGCTTTTGGTTTATTATTCAATTATCTATTATATTTGACACAAAAATATAATAATATACTTGTATTAAAGCCATATTGATGAGCCACCTTTCTCGCACATTACTAGCCTCGGCCGATTTTACGTACCTAAAACGATAGATTACCAATTATTATTATTAGCCTAATTATTATTAATATTAATTAATATATCAGGCCTATATAGCCTATATAATATAATTAATATAATAAAGGCCTATTACTTACGTTAACTTAGGCGAATATTTATTATATTATATTATATTACTATTTTAGGCAGCTCTACTATTGAGGTCTAGATTTCTAGAATCTACTAATTATCGCAATATTAATTTGTTCTGATTAAAAATATTGGGCCTATCAGTCTAGCTCATAGCTAATCTAGACTATAGAATAGAATAGGTCCCTAGAATGCCCTACAGTGTTTCTTCCAGACTTTTTTCTCCAGAACATTTTTACTGTAGCAGCGTTTATATATTTTTATATTTTGAAAACAAACATGACTGTTGACCTGGAGCGTCTGCTATTGTTATATAGTAGTAGATCTATAGGCCTATAAGCTTTGATAAATAATAGAAAGAGTAATCAAAGGAAAATAAACATGTAGATATATAGATTATGGACACACTACTTGATTATTTTAAAGGAAAATGATGTAGCTATTCTTCTTACAATTCAACAATAAATTATCTAAAAACTAGAGAGAATGCAAATTTTTATTTAAGTCACTCAGCAACTGAGCTTGAAATTTTCTGTATATGATATAGGTCTAATTCTAAGACAATTTAATTTTTTTCGGGCATCTCTCCTGGGTAAAATGAAAGGTATTATAATTTAATTAGAAAATATATACTTAAATCCCATCGTCTGCCCCCTCTACTCCCTGGAGAATAAATGAAAGTAACAGGTTGCAGGTCAAACCATTTTGTTTTTTTATGCCAGAAATGTTGGACAACAAGGGAAATAACCAAGTTGAGATTTTTTTTTCTTTTTAAATAATCTAAGCTTGATTAATACATTTTCATAAAACATGTTTTCTCTCCACAATTGCAACAATTTAAAATTCACTGAAAATTTGAATTGACTTACTTAATAGCATTTGAAGAATAAAAAGTGTGAGAAGTTTCATTTATCATTTTACTTGTACTCTTGCTAATCTTTTTTAAAAATAGTTTAGAATTTAAATAAAATTATCAAACTTGTGTAGTATGTTACTTTTGTCAACTTGCTCCTGTGATCTTTAACCCCAGTTTTTATAATATAAATTTTATAAACCTAAAGCTACAAACTATATTAGTAATAAAATATATATGAGGCCTATATAATATTATCAGAGGCGTCATGAGCGCGGGCTGGGGGTGCAGATTGCACCTGGTGACATCAAGACAAAAATGTCCATTAAATATAGAAGAAAAATGCCTTTTGTCAGTTAAAATACAATTAATTAGATTTTAAAAAGTCTTTTAAGCACTAATTGACGATGTCGACAAAGAGGGGAAAGGGGAGGGGGGAGGAATGACACCATGACGTAAACCTGCAAATTATAGAGAAAACAATGCTACAACCAGCTGTATTAATAACCATCTAAAGATAAACATCGTTACCATTAATTGAAGACTTTAAAACTATCACCTTGGGGTGAAAGTGACATGAACTGCAACATTTACAGAGGAAAAGTAAACTAATCAATCAATGACCGGGTGACAACTTATCTAGTAATTTACAATGAAAACGTTGCTGTTTTCCACTTGAATTAGTAGGTGAATTAATTTGTGTTCACAAATTCACAAATTTGGCAAGTGACATCTATTGCATATATATATATATATATATATATATATATATATATATATATATATATATATATATATATATATATATATATATATATATATATATATATATAGCCTATACTTTTGTTTATTTGGTGGGGGGGGGGGGGCTGACACCATGAGGTGCCGCACCGGGTGACACCCGACCTAGCGACACCACTGAATATTATATATATAATATAGATCTAGTAAGAACTAAAGGGAATTAATCAATTTTTCACTTAAGTTTAAGGAAAAAAGCTTAACAAACTCAACTGCTAAGTAAAATTACTTAAACTAGACCTATATTTGTTGATTCAGTAATACCTTGACATATGAGTGCCAAATTTTAGAACAGAAAAAGAAACTAGAACATGCAGCAAACCTGTCAAATTACCCTGAATCCCCAAATAGTCAGATAGTCTTTCTTATGGATGCAAAATCTGTCCTGCAGTCTCTAAAAACTCCAGAATTACAAACTCAGGACAGCCTTTGAAAGACTAAACAATACCTTCAGCATGATTGTGCTTCAGTGTATCCCAGGCATACAAGGAAATGAGATCACAGACCAGCTAGCAAAAATTAGGGCAATGAAAAACAACCAGATATCTCACTACATTCAAAAGAATCATTAAAATAAAACAATCTCAAATTTGGTCTGGCATGCATCCAAATTACACAAAAGACAACATGATTTTACAAATTAACACTGAAAGAACAAAACATTATCTTCAGACTCAGTGCAGGCCACAAGAGACTGAAACAGCACAGGTATAAAAACAAAAAGTTTGTCCTGGCAAAACTTGCCCTTGTGGCATGGCTCTGGAGAATGCATAGCATGTTCTCAGGACTGCCCCTTGTACAACCAGGCGCGATCCAAACACTGGCCCTATGCAACCCGGGAAAAACTATATGGGGCACCCGCAGAGCTGGAGATCAGTCCAGTTCATCCATGAAGCTGGACTTGTTGTTTAAATCCTCTGAATAATTTCAATTAATAACGCAGAAGAAGAAGAAGTGCGCAGAGCTAATAGCTTTTCAAGATATGAGCTGTTGAGAAGAGTGATTTATTTTGCTTTGGGGGTCATTCATAAATGACGTCACGCTTTTTTTGACGATTTTTACCTCCCCCTCCCCTCCGTCACACGTCGTCACAAAAAGCCAGACCCCCCCTCTAAAATGACGTCACACCTCAACCTACAACCCCCCTCAAAATTGCAGTTGAATTTTTTTAAAACATCGATATATTTCTAAAATCTTGTCTAAACTATTACAATTTATTAAAACAGTTATCTAAAAGCTGTAACTGTAACATACTTTGTTTTATACGGCTTTCATATGAAAATGAGTAAAGCGTGGCAAAGAAAGCAAAGACCAGTATAGAGAAAAGCAGTCACTAAATTAAATGGAAGTTATAATATATTATGAAGTAGTATTTAAATTCAGCTATGTTCAGTGATTTTTAGCTAAGTTACATTAAGTTTAGGGATAAAGTGTAGCATTAAAAGTTTAACGCCTAAGTGAATTAAAGTGACCAAAAGAGTTTAGCATTATCAAAGTATAGAGTAGGTGAATGAAGTAAAGCTCCTCCCTGCTACATCTCCACCAGCACCTTAAGTAAGCTCAAGTTAGCTGATTTACAAAGAATACACACTTTTTAAAACCAGTTTATTTCTTTACATTCTCCTTCTTTATGTTTATACACCATTTGCTATTTATTAAAAATACTTGACAAAAATAACTTGGGTTTCAGTTTGGAGGAAGGCTAGAGCAGATTAATGGCATATCATAATTTGTCAATGGAAAGAACTGCTTTGAGATTAATTTTTTTACATATTAGCAATTTTACATTTGGAACTAAACTTGTATCTCGAGGTACCACTGTTAGTATATATTGTTACTAAGTTAGACAATTGTTTTACTTTTAGTTTTGCAGTCTTTGTGTAGGCTTATTTAAAGTACCAGGCTAAAATAAAATTTCAGTTAATCAATATATCAATCAATTGTCCCTTAACTCTTGGGGGTTATTGGGGCACCAGTTGATTTTTTCATAATTTTCTGTCTTCTTTGTTGGTATTATGCTGCTTTCATTCTAAAATGGACTATTCAGTCATTCCTTGATTTCCTACATCCAATGTCATCTTTACCATCTCTGTCGTCTTCTTTCTGGCATGCATGATTATTTTTGTTAGGTCATTAACTTGTGTGACATGCCCATATCATCTGTTTCTTTTTGGCTATACTTAGAAAGTTCTCAAATGGGAAGGGGTCATCCATAAAAGAAGTCACACCCCTTTCCTCTGTTACACATGGTCACAAATAACCAGACACCCCCCCCCCCCCCTAAAATGATGTCACTCCTTAGCCTACAACCCTCTCAAAAATTGAATTTTTCTTAAAACATTGATTTTTTTCTGAAATCTTGGCTGGACTCGGACAGCATACAGTGTTTTAATCAATTCGTATTACAAATTATTAAAAAAATGTTTCTAAATTGCTAATTAGCATCTTAAATTTGTTTTCTATCTAGAATGCAAAAGTTTGACAATAAACTATCTGAATGGGGGGGGGGCGGGGGGGGGGGGGGGGGGGGGCGGACAAAAAAAACGAATTAATTAAATAATTAAAATCTTCTATAATTTTGCCAGGGGAGGTAATTTAAAAAGAAATTCAACTCACACGTTACTAATTTTTAAAAATGTCAAAGCGAATTATGAGGACATTATTGTTAGAATATTATAATTAGAATGAATTGATAAAATGCACCGTGGTAGGTAAAACATGGCTATTTTAAATATTGCCTTTTGTTTATTTTATGGATAAGTTGGGGTATTAGACGGTTATGCCGGCGACCCGGCCGGGTGCGATTTAGCGCCCCGGGCTAGACTGAGCAATTTGTGTTTATGTTTACATTTAAGTTGTGTTTATGTTATTTGTTTGCATTTTCGTTTGGGGTTTATTGCGTTTGCATTTGTGTTTGCAGTGTGTTTGTGTTTGTTTTTTCTTTAGTGTTTGTGTTTAGTTTTGTTATGTTCCCAAGTTGGTACATTTAAAAAGATTTACCGTGGTAGAGCACGGGTATGCAGCTAGTACAGATATAACATTACTAATATCTAATGAGCCTAATCAACCTTATTACACAGGAAATTATTATTATTCATTTATTATTATTAGGCCTATAAGGGGGCCTAGAATATTATTATTATCAAACTGCTAACTCTTAGATTTGAGTACACAATAGGTCTATAAGTTATTTATTTGTTAATTGAAGTAATTTAGATCTATGTCAATGGACTGTGGTTAAATGCTCTAAGGAAAGGAGCTACTAGCTTATTACACCTAAGTGGTACATGTCACATGGCATGACAAAAAGTAAATGTTATTAATATTGTGAGCACATATAGTATAGCTGACAGCATTTAGCTAGGCCTACTAGGTCTATTATTTAATTTGGCAAAAAAAAAAATAGCATGGATTGTTTTAACTGGCCAGATTTTGTTGTGCAAATCTCCATGGTAACAAGTTTTATAAAAATGACAAAACCATTCAGTTTTACAACTTACCACTGAGATAAGGTAAAGAGTTAAATCACTTCTAGATTCTATATCTTGAGCTAAGCCCTGTATCTAAAAGTTATAAACATGTCAGAGGTAAGTCTGGACAGGTCTTCTTTTATGATTTTATAGTATAATAGAATAGACTGATCTAGTCTCTAGATCTGGATCTAGATTTCTACAAATTCTACATCTAGAGATCTAGAGCTAGATCTAGATCTAGAAAATAGATCTAGACTAGTTTACTTTTCTAAAAGACTTTTGACTTTTAGAAATCTTCAAACTAATTTTTTTATTTTGTAATAGTCTAGAGGCTCTAGACTATTACAGTAGGCCTAAGCCCTAAGTAGTAGACCTAAGTAAGATAGAGCTCTAGTACTAATAGAGCTCTATCTTACTTGTCTACTACTTTAGGCCAACACTTAGTTACTTACTAGATCTAGGTCTAGAACCCATCTTTAAAAAAAGCAGCATTTATTAAGCTTACATACAACATAGGGAGTATCTCAGGTTGAGGACATTGAGGTAGTTTTTTTTAGATAGATCTAGATCTAGATTCTATAATTATATTAGGCCTAGGCTATATAGTATACGAGCCGACCCGCGGCGTATCATACGCCGCTATTTAGTTGTTTTATTTTCTACTTTTCAGTAATTCATGATTTGTGAATTCGACATTACAATGCTGCCACTGAAAATATTTGCTTCAAAACACTACTATCAGTAGCTTGTTAAGGACGATACCTCCTCATTTCCTCAACCCCTCCCCCCCCCCCCTTTCGTGAAAGCAAACTCCTCTTAGTTACCTCCCCTAAGTTTAAAATCGTTTCAAACGACATTATCTGCTCTTTATAGCCGTCACTAAACCTGGCTCTACGATTGTAAACTGTTAGCGTGAACCACAGCTCACCAGACCATGTACGGGTGGGGGTGGTAGGGAGTGCGCTTACAGCATGGTGTTTTCTATGGTCTCCAAGAAGAGAATTATATATATAGATACTATACTAGATATAATATATAGATTAGATCTAGTGTATAGATAGATCTAGTATTTTAGTAGATCTAGATTCTAGACTATTTCATATAGATCTAGCTTGCTACAAATAAACTTAAGTCATTTTTTAAAATCAATGTTGCTAGATCTAGATTCTAGATCTAGTTACATATGATACTAGTTCAGGGGTCGGCAATCTTTTGAGACGGAAGAGCCAAATGTAACAATTTACAAAATTTCCCAGTTTTTAAAGAGCCACTAACATTTTTATTTCAATATTATGATATTTAATTAGGAATATATATATATATATATATATATATATATATATATATATATATATATATATATAGCTATTTATTTTCAATGTATATATATATAAAAGTAAAGTTTCCCTTTTAAACCTGACACTCTATGGGGCAAGTGAAGTAGAGTTCACTTGTTTCTGTGACCTCGGCACATGAAGAGATAGTGTGGTCAGCACAATGCCCGGCCGCCTTTACTTTCCCTAACGTGAGTTAGGGACCCATCAGAGTTGGGTGGACTCAGGGAAGGTCTACTGACTTGAACCTGGATTCGAACTTGAGACTTACGGGTTAGCAATCCAGCTCTCTACTGCTAGACCACTCCGTCCCATATATATATATATATATATATATATATATATATATATATATATATATATATATATATATATATATATATGGATATATATATATATATATATATATATATATATATATATATATGTTACGCTCAAAGCCCGAAGTGCGGCCAAAGCCAGGATTGGCTGGCCCTCTTGGCCAAAGCATGAAGAGCTTAGTACTGAGAGCGTATTTCGTACATTGGCCGGCCAATGCGCGCACTGGCCGGCACGTACTGGCCAAAGTCCGAAGACCTTTAACTTGACAGAGTACTTCCTACAATGTCCGCACTGGCCGGGGCGTGATGGCCAAAGTCCGAAGAGTTTAAAATTGACGAAGTATTTCATACATTGGCCAGCTAATGCGCGCACTGGCCGGGATGTTCTATCTAGACTAAGTTGTGATCGCGTTGTCATTATTCTGGGTGAGGTTTCATTGTGAGTAACGTATTGATTGGCTGTTCTTTGTATAGCATTCTTTAAGCAATGCGACACGGACCAAAAGGGCCGTCAGACCAAGTGACGGACATACCAGATGGCTGCCAAAATAAATAATCCAAATCCTAATGGAAGAGAATTTGTGAATAAAGTTATTTCTGAACTAAATAACATGTGGCCTGAACTTAAACTAGTTCACGGAAATCCAAAGCATAGCCAAAGCCAAGGTTCAGTAGAACGTGCCAACCAAGATGTTCAAAACATGATGGTGACATGGATGCAGACAAATGAATCAGCTCATTGGGCCGAGAGTCTGAAATTCATTCAATTTATGAAAAACCTTTCTTTTCATAAAGTAAACCACAAATCACCATACGAATCAATGTTTGGATGCAAAATAAAAGTGGGACTTAGCACTTCAAATCTAACAAGAGTGGCTCTCGATAATTTAGTTACTGAGGAAGAACATTGAACAAGAAATGGAGGTTGTCATAAATGCAACGACATCCTCAGCTAACACATATACTGCCGTAGCGGAACGTCCAGACCAGTTGCGTGACAATAATATGGCCAATAGATTATGTGTAGTTTGTGAAAAATATTGTAGTGCAGCCCATTCTTGTAGATCCTGTGCCAACGTTGTCCATGGAATATGAAGCAGACGAAGGTTACGGAGGGAACATTACTTGCAGATTATGTCACATTAAACAAGAAATCATGGACAACAGGTCAGCATCTCATACTAGCTTGCAAACTCAAGGTGCCAAGACGCTAAAAAAAAATCAGATAAAAATTTTAAACAAGCTGAAGTGGGAGGTAATGTTCGCATCTCTAAACCATCGCATCTGTATATCGCTGCAAGTGTAAAAATAACAAGCTACTATGTAATTCTGAATGCCATAAAAGTTCAACTTGGTGTAACAAGTGATAATATTGATTGAGACTATAGTACAGTAAAATACTTTGAATGTTTCTGTCATTTACTTTAATTAATAATCAAAATTTCGTGATCCTTACGGTATGGTCTAGCGGTAGAGAGCTGGACTGCTAACCCGTAAGTCTCGAGTTCGAATCCGGGTTTAAGTCAGTAGACCGTCCCTGAGTCCACCCAACTCTGATGGGTACCTAACTCACGTTAGGGAAAGTAAAGGCGGCTGAGCATAGTGCTGACCACACTATCTCTTCATATGCCGAGGTCACAGAAACAAGTGAACTCTACTTCACTTGCCCCATAGACCGTCAGGTTTGAAAGGGAAACTTTACTTACTTTACGGTATGAAAAAACCCTAAATCGGCTCATGATCTTCTAATTAGGACTTTGGCCGGTCCACCATGGCCAGTCCGTGGACTGATCGGCCAAACGCCGAAATCAAGTTAAGTTTCGGACTTTGACCGGTTAATGAGAGGCAATATTGGCCAATGCGCGCATTGACCGACTTCGGGCTTTGACCGTAATATATATACACATTGAAAATAATTAGCTTTAAAAATGAAATAATATTTATTCATATAAAACCATACACATGTTTCCCACAAAACATATTAACGTATTTTAACTAGCTCTTCTAGAATAATAAAATCAGTAATCAAATTACATAACTATATTTTTTTTATAATATTTACAATAGTTTTGTCTTGCAAGCCTTTTGAAAGTTTGTTTAAACCTGGCTCATAACTTGTTTTCAGTTTCAAGCACGCCTCCAGAGTTTTATTTGTTAGTTGGCTGCGGTGTTTCTTCCAGACTTTTTGCTCCGGGGGGAGGGGGGCACTTGAAAATTTCGGGGGGAGGGGGCTGGCGGACACTGTTAAAAGTATATATTTCTAAATAAACTTGTTTTTGTTCAGGTAGGGGGGGGGGTGCGGTAGACTCCTCGAAGAAATGCCTGGAAGAAACACTGATTGACTTCCTTACTTTTTATTATATTCATGCAAGAAAATGCTTCATCGCACGAATATGTTGACCCGAAGACCGTCTGCACTCCAAATGCCAACTTCTTCACCTCACTTTAGCATCCTGGAAGACTATTCCATGCGTCACATAATAGTGCCTCAACTCGCGACATTTCTTGTAGAGCTGTTCACTTGTGCAGCAAAACGTGCATGTTTCTCTGGACCTCCTACTCTTCTAATTAGTCTTGATTTCCGTGAACTTACCACTCCACAAATGTTTGGTTTTCAAATCCAGCAATTGCATTTAAAGCGAGCCAGCACCAATTCTAAATGGCTCAATGTTGCTCGCATTTGTTTTTGTGTTGAGAGAATTAACTATGAACGTCAAAGAACTTGTTTTGAAATGCTCAAATCTCTCAGCGAATCCTTTCTTCATTCTGTTTATAGCAATGCTGAATTGATTTATGTTAATGGTAGCATTTGTTTCATCATAATATTTTGTTCATATTTATTGAAATTAAATAATTTATCGCTCTCAGTGTTTTCAACCAAAAAAAAAGATTTTTTTTTCTCGAAACAATCCACTTCTTTCAGCAAGGCATAGCCTAGGTTTTCCTTTCCTTGCAGTTTTACATTTAGCTCATTTAGTTTATTTGTGATATCCACCATGAAGTTGAATGTTTCAATTCGGGATGGACAAGTTAATAGGAAGTACATTGAAATGGGGAGTAACTAAATACTCTAATAGAAGAGCGAGTGTTTATTGCTTATATTTATTATCATATCGTTCATTAAGTAGTGTTGCACAACAATATTTTATGAGTTTTGAAAATAAAATTATATATATATATATATATATATATATATATATATATATATATATATATATATATAATTCTCTTCTTGGAGACGCTAGAAAACAAGCTGTAAGCGCGCTCCCTACCACCCCACCCCTACATGGTCTGGTGAGCTGTGGTTCACGCTAAATGTTTACATTCGTTGAGCCGGTTTAGTTACGGCTATTAGGGGCAGATAATTTAGTTTGAAACGATTTTAAACTTAGGGGAGGTAACGAAGATGAGGCTGCTTTCACGGGGGGGGGGGGCAGAGTTTCTTTCAGGCATCTCTTCGGCGACTTTGGTCGTCCCCCCCCGAAATTTTTTTACCGCCCCCCCCCCCCCCCCCCCCGAACGAAATGAAATTTATATAGAAAATATACTTTTAACAGTGTCCGCCCCCCCGAAGAAAGTCTACCGCCCCCCCCCCCCCCGAAAATTTCAACCGCCCCCCGGAGAAAAATATCTGGAAGAAACACTGGGGGGGGGTGTAGGGTAGGGGTTGGGGGGGTAGGGGTTGGGGGTAGTATCGTTCTTAACGACCTGCTGATAGTGTTTTAAAGCAAATATTTTCAGTGGCAGCATTGGTACTGTCGAATTCACAAATTATGAATTACTGAAAAGTAGAAAATAAAGCAACTAAATAGCGGCATATGATATGCCGCGGGTTGGCTCGTTATTTCTATTTGTGCACTGAACTGAAGAGCCGCATCTTGACATCAAAAGAGCCTCATGCGGCTCGCGAGCCGCAGGTTGCCGACCCCTGTACTAGCTGCATACCCGTGCTCCGCCACAAGGAATCTTTTTAAATGTAACAACTATGGAACAGAACATAACTAAACACAAACACAAAAGAAAACACAAACACAAGAGAAAACGCAAAGCAAAGCAAACCGAAAGATAAAAGTATACATAGGGGATATTTAGGAGTGGCTTCTAAACTGTTATTGAATAGCTTGGGAACAGAACAAAATCTAATCACAAACGCTTATACCCGTGCCCCGCTACGGTGTGGATATGGATATTACCTCAGAGTTTACCGCGCTTCGCGCGGATGGGGGTCCCCGCATTGGGGCGGATATTCCTTCAGCGCACCGCGGTGCGCGCAGGTGTCGGTAGCACTTTGGTGCAAATATGGATATTCATGAAAATGAAACTAAGGTAAAAAAAATTGCCTAATGCTGTCACAAACGTTCGCCCAGACATCTCTCCTCCCCCAGACCCACGTCGTCATCTAAACCGCCGCCTTACAACACGTTTACCCGGGCGTCTGCACCCAGAGAGAGAGAGACTTCCAAAATCTGTAGCAATAACTGACTGACACACTACCACTAGCGTGATATTATAGATGGTTTATCTAGAATCTAGATGTAATAAATTCCTACAAAAGCAGTGATAATTTTGTAATTAATTGAACTAGTAACTTTTAAATTTTAAGCTGTTTTAAGTTTTTTAATAGAATATACAATAATTCAGTTTTAAATAATACCACCTTGTTTGTATTGTTGATTTTTACAGGTTTTTTTTTTTGTTGTTCACAATTCACTTAAAATTATTGCTGATTTGTATTAAATTTTTACTGACTTTAAGAATAAGCGACAACCTCTGCGTAAACAGCTTCCATTAGAAGAGCTGCAAAAATTGCCACCTCAGTTAAAGAGTCGTTACATGGCTGTAAGTAGCGATTATTATAATAGTTCAATTTATACAAATTAATTTTTAGGAACAGTTAAATTATTCAAGCTCTTACCTAATTTAAGCTATCTGTTTTTATGAAGTTGTGTTGAGACATGTAGATTGAATAATGTGTAAAGTGCTTAGGTACCACATGTCACTTGATGTCGATCTAGTAATATAATTTGTTTTGTTAAGGTGAGCAACAAACACAGGTCAGCTGATGTGGTAGTCTATGTCCAAAACAAATTCATCTCTATTAAATGTATGCATACTGATATAAATAAATAATAACAATTTTAGTACCAAGAACCTCCCAAAGAAGTCATGGATGCTCAAGCCATTTCTAAAAAAAGGCTTCTTGAAAGAAAACAAAAGCTTAATACGTATGTAGTGTTACTCTTTTAAATGTTAAATTAATTAAAACCAAGTTTAAAAATATAGAGAAAGCAAGTTTTACAGTGAGTGGTGTGTTTAGTCCCTTAGCTATTTTAAAATAAGAGGCAGAAACCCTAAAACAAATGTTTTAAGATTAAAAGGTTGATACTGCTTATATATAATTAAATATTCAACGTCTTTCATGTTTGCTTGAATATGAAAGACGTTGAATATTTAATTATCTACATTTTTGAATTGTTGAACTACAGAAAAGAAAATGATAAATTTTAAATTTTTTTGGCTGAAAAAGTTAAGTAGACTACTACAGGCATCGTTTTTTAAATAAAGGGTCATCAATTTATGACATCCGTAAAAATATATGAAATTTTTCATGTGTGAACCAAAATGGAATGAAGATATCAACCGTTTATATTTTTTTCAGGAAAATAGAAGTTTTAAAATTATTTTCTGTGTGAAGACGCAGTATTATTCTACTTATAATAAGTGTCAAAGACTGCACAGAGTGACACCATTTAGAGGGGTGACACCAAGGCAAAAACTAGCAATATATATATATATATATATATATATATATATATATATATATATATATATATATATATATATATATATATATATATATATATATATATATAAAAGATCATTCCAGTTAAATGAGATGATTAGTATTAAATAGTCTTTTAAGAGCAAAGTTGACAAATCCCGACAAAAGAGGGTAGGGGTGAGTTTGAGGGGATGACACCATGGCGTAAACCTGCTAACGATAGAGAAAACAATGCCACATCCAGCTGTATTAATAATTGATTATATATAAACATCGTTAGTATTGAATGTGAACAATTTAAAGCTGTCAAGCCCCCCCCCCCTGATAGCTTTAAATATTACACACATTTAATATTAAAGCTGTATTAAATGTGTGCACAATTTAAAGCTATCATGGGGCGGGGGTGACACCAAATAAACGTTATAATATTTGCCTGAGGAAAAAAGTTTTTATTGAGAATTGTAATAACTGATATATCCATCAACCTGTGGGGGGTGACACCAAATGTAATAAGTTAATACAAAAGCAGTAATTTCTAGTAATTAATTGAATTAGTAACTAATTGAATTAGTAACATAATTAGGCCCCGAAATGCTTTTTCTATGTGGATTCAGTGACGAAGGTAGGGGGGTTACAACCTCCCCCATGGACCCCTCTGTAAAAAAAATGTTTACTGTCATAATACCACTGTTACTTATTTAAATCTAGTCCTGAATCAGTATGCATGTATAATTGTATATGTATGTTTAGAACGGTCATCTAAAAAACTGACGTTATGAAACAGTTAAAACTATGAAAATATTGTTTTTACAATTACCAGTAGAGGTGTGTGATCAATACAGTGATCTAACCCATACCTTATTATTATGTTTAAAAATGATCTTTTAAGAACACAAAAAACAGTAGCTAATAAAAAATGAATGATCTGTATGACCTATATTTTAGCTATTATTCAGAATGTTCCAATTATTAGATTTAGTTTTTCTAAATTATTGAAAAGCTTGATTTTATATTAACTTTGATTTCAAAAACTTTCATTATCCTGTAATATTTGAGCATTTATGATGACAATATATTTAATTCTCATTGTAAGTAAAGTAAAGTTCCTTTTCAAACCTGACGGTCTATATAGCAAGTGAAGTTTCTGTGACCTCGGCATATGAAGCGATACTATGGTCAGCACCAGGGGCGGAACTACAGTGCCGCCAGACCCCGCATTGCGGGGGGGCCCGGGACGTTTAGGGGCCCGCAGCCGACCATAGTCAATTTTTTTACAGTTAAAAAAAAATAATCTTCTTTCATTTTTTACTTCATGGTTGTTTTGTAAAAAGAATACTGCAGCTGCGGTTGGATTTTCTTTATTCTATAGACACCATCTCAAGTCCTCTTTTTCCTACAATCAAACACACGCTGTTGTCGGCAAAATTCTTTTGAAAATAAACCCATCGCGTGAAAGATACGCAATTGTTCAAACCACTTCCATGACTTATTTCCCTTTTTTAACTAGTCAAATATGTGTGCTCTTAAGCGCCTTTTAATAAATTTGCACTAAACAAATTAAAAAGCAATTACTTCTCTTAATTATTATTTTTTAAAAAAATACATAATAAAGAATAACAAAGCATAAAAAGGAAACGCATTTAAAACTAATAATATTATAAGGAAAAAACATAAAAATAAACATAAGGCGAGAAACCATTACACATACACAGCTTTCATGCTTTATATTATTTCGACCGACCTAATCATGACGGCATCTAAGTAGATATGTTATAACAGATATTTTCAAAACAGACTAATAGCAATCACACAAATGACCTGTTGTAACTTGTATTACTTATTAAGTATTACTAAGTATTTTAGTGATCTTTTTTTAAAATTTCGAACAAGCCCGAAATGAGTATTCTGTGTTGGTATTTTCGTATATATATATATATATATATATATATATATATATATATATATATATATATATATATATATATATATATATATATATATATATATATATATATATATATATATATATATATACATATATATACATATATATGGGGCCCAAAAAAATTCTTTGCGGGGTGGCCCTTTTTTTCTAGTTCCGCCACTGGTCAGCACTATGCCCAGCCGCCTTTACTTTCCCTAACGTGAGTTAGGTACCCATCAGGGACGGTCTACTGACTTGAACAGAACTCGTGACTTACGGGTTAGCAGTCCAGCTCTCTACCGCTAGACCACTCCGTCACCCAATTCTGATTGTAGACAACATAATAATATTTTTGTGAATACGAATAGTGTTACGCTATTATATTACATACGAAAGTATTACATACGAAAGTAATTATTGATCTGTTTAGACATTTACAATTAAATTTTTTGACGCCATTTATGGACGACCCCTTGACCGGGAATTGTCTGTGTAGCGCGCATCTAACAAGACTAATAAATTAGTGGCTAGAGACGTCGTTTCTCCATCCCCCCTAAGGCTAGCCCGCCGGTTTATATACCCCACCCGCGAGCGTCTCGGATTACACCCTGCTCTCGGTACGAATCCTAACGCTTACCTGTGAAAATTTCCCTTGGTTTTGTGCTAACCTACCTTAATAATTCTATATAAAAACTTAACACAATCTCCTAAAATTCCCCAGCTCCCTTCACAGAGGCGTATCCAGGTTTTCGTTGTAGGGGGAGCAAAAAGAGCAAAAAAAGGCGCCGATTTTTTAACGCGATCTATATACGTGTATTATATATATATACGTGTATTATATATATATATATATATATATATATATATATATATATATATATATATATATATATATATATATATATATATATATATATATAATTACTAGTTGTATGTCATTACTTCGCTATGATGTAAAATAAATTATAAGTAGCAACTGAAGTAAAAAGAAAAAAAAACACAAAGTAGGCCGACAAAACAAAAATTGTATCAATTTAGAACAAAAACAACAACAAAAATCTACACCCACTACAACCAAAAACAATGAACGTAACACAATCTGTTTTGTAATTCTTGTAAACAAATTTCTTACATAATAATTCCTGGGAAATTATTTAAGACAAGTGAAATAGGGGAAATAATCACTCTCTTAATATAAATATGTATATATCTACACATTTAATTATAAATGTCAAAACAAATAAATAATTACTTTAGAATATAATTACATTGTTTAACACTATTCGTGTTTACAAAATGTTTTTGTCTTTAATCATAATTTAATATATCGTCATCATAAATGCTAAAGTAATACAGCATAATGAAAGTTTTTTTTAAATCAGAGTTGGTATAAAAACACGCTTTTCGATATAATAGAAAACATTCGGAATAAAAGCCTACATTTAACTAAATATCCGTCTTTTAGTTCAGATCATATTATTTTAATTAACTACTGCTTCTTTGTGTTCTTTAAAGATCATTTTTTAACATAGTGATAGCTATGGGTTAGAAATACTGAATTGATCACACACCTGTTTACTGGTAATTGCAAAAACAATATTCACAGAGTTTTACGTTTAAAAAGCTAATTTTTTTGGCGGCATGGTACTTTGGTACATCACTACGCGTTTTTCTACATGTACTTAACAGATCAGTTCGGGGTGGGTTGGGGGGGGGGTTCAACTTCATTCGCCACTGTCCGGTCACTTTAGGTCAATTATCCAACCCAGTGTATACCTAGGTGTGACATTAATGTCGCTCTACACAATTGTGGTGGTGAGGTGTGTGTGTGGGGGGGGGGGGGGGGGGAGATAACCAACTTAGAGTGAACATAGAGTCAGTTTTTAGATGACTGTTCTAAACATACATATATATTACACAAATATATATTACACAAATATATATTACACAAATAGATTTAAATAAGTAGCAGTGGTATTATGACAATATTTTTTTTTACAGAGGGGTCCATGGGGGAGGGAGGTTGTAACTGTTTCATATAATTTGTAATCGTAATCACTATCGCCCAAACTGTAAGAATACTACTACTTCATAGTGTTGACGTTGTTGACCTTGTCAAAATTTCCCCACCACTACGCAGTTTGCTCATCAATAAATTTAAATAGAGGTGCCACATCAGTTGTATTTATTTCTGTATTGTAATTTTTTAGCGCAATTTCCATTCTGGAGAATTGCGTTTATTAACCCGTCATTTCTGGATGTATGAATGTATGAATGAATGGATGGATGGATGGATGTGTGTCCGCAGCTTTAAGTCGTATCTTCTCCTCAACGAAGCAATATCGATGACTAGTTCCAAAAGCAATTATGTTAAGCAAGTTACGAGGATGAACATAGGCCATAAAAATTCCGGGTTTCTTTCATGGATTTCCCGAAAAATCCAAAAAAAACCTCGAAAAAAAAGCAGTTTTTGGCCCATATCTCGGCAACCAGACCACTTAGCGACTTGAAACATGTACCAATCGATTTCTGCCATAATTTAGAACAATATTGCCGAAGAAAGTTTTCAAAAATATCCTTTAATTAACTTGTTTTTAAATTAATCACACGATTCAAACTGTATATATAAAGTAATTATGTGTGAAGTTTTATGTATAACATTTTCTAATTCAATTATTCGTAAGCAAATACATTATACAGTTGCCTTAAACTTAACACCCCTCTTGCCAAGTGGTACTACCCGTAGAGGTTTTTTAAACATTGCAATGCATCGTAATGGTTATTTTTAGAATGGCAAACTGATGCAGCTGTTAATACGTGTTGTAAACGTAGACACTACTAGACTAGTACAATAATGCTTAATTGCTGCATGAAAAGAAATCTTGTGATTTACATAGATGTGCCGACCAAAAATATTTTTAACAAATATCATTGTTTAAAACTTTGAGTTTAAAAAGTTTCCAAAAAGGCGCCACTTTGCTGAAAATGGCCAGAGGGGGAGCGGCCGCTCCCCCTGCTCCCCCCCTGCGTACGCTACTGTCCCTTCACAATGATACAAATTAAAAACAATATCAATAAGGTTTTTCACTATAATACTTCAAACATGCAAATAACGTAAAAATATCATCAAATACACATAATTAAATTAGATTTTCAAAAAAGAAAATTGACTTGGTCCTAACTAACACTAAGATATTCTAATTAAAGATCTAGCTTGGTCTAATAGTTCATTTAATCTTCATGCTATATCAACAAAAATTGATAAGATACGAAATTTCCTTATGCACTACTAAGCACAATTGACCCATTCTTAACAAATTCACTACGATATACATATTTATATTAAGAAAGTGATTATTTCCCCTAGTTCGCTTGTCTTAATTAATATTCTAGGAATCAATATGTCAAATTGTTTTTTTAAACGATTACAAAACATATTGTGTTGCGTTCATTGTTTTTGGTTGTATTGTGTGTACATTTTTTGTTTGTTCGCGGTTAGAGTGATAATTATTTTTTGTCGGCCTACATTGTATGTTTTCTTATTTAATCACAGTACTTCTTTCAATTTATTTTACAATGACATACAGCTATATATATATATATATATATATATATATATATATATATATATATATATATATATATATATATATATATATATTTATATATAATGATGGAAAAAATGTGAAACCCACCCCCCCACCCCCCCCCCCCCCAACCCATGAGACGATCCTGTGCCACTGGGTGGATTAATATAAACGAGCCGACCCGCGGCATATCATACGCCGCTATTTAGTTGTTGTTTTTTCTACTTTTCAGTAATTCATAATTTGTGAATTCGACAATACCAACGCTGCCACTGAAAATATTTCTTTAAAACACTATAAGTAGCTCGTTAAGTACGATAACCCCCCTCCCCCCATACGTTTAAAATCGTTTCAAACTAAATTATCTGCCCCTAATAGTCGTCACTAAACCCGGCTCTGCTTGTAAACATTTAGCGTGAACAACAGCTCACCAGATCATGTAGGGGTGGGGGTGGTAGGGAGCGCGCTTACAGCTTGTTTTCTAGCGTCTCCCAGAAGAGAATTTTATATATAGATGGAAGCCATTCGACAAAAAGTTAGCAGGGGGTGGGGGTTGGTAACATGAAATACAAAGTCCACCGAAGTGGATTGGGGTGAAATAACATTGGAAATTTACAAATCTACATGTCAGCCTAGTTGAAAGAGCAGACCGGATTTTTTTTTTCCACAGTAAAAATATACCATTGAATGAAAAAGAAGCAGAAGAAAAAGAAAAGCATGCTAAACTTATTGGACAACTAAAGTAAGTCATGATTAATTTTTAATATATTTAATGCCAACACTTTGTGTGTGTGTGTGTATATATATATATATATATATATATATATATATATATGCATGTATATAAGCAGCAAAGCCTTTCGGACAATAGGCATTTTTTTTTTAAATGGAGAAAAAAAAACGTAAAAAAATGAAAAATTCAATTTTCGATTGCTGCAAAATAAATCTAATTTTTCTTAATACAGTACAGTGTCCCCTCGAGAAACAAATTGCATCATTCTGTAACATTACTCGTACCTCAAATAGCTCATATTATATTATGTTGAAGCAGTTTTCTTCATTGAAATTAATTGAAATGCTATTAATCCTTTCCATTCCGAAAATGTTGCCCCATTTATTTATTTTTTGGTGTTTTTTATAAGAAAAGTGTATTTATATTTGACAGATATTTTTTAATAACATAATATATGATAATGCAAGGAAATAAACTAGTTTTGAAACGTGTATCTACCTTGAAAATTAGCTTTTAGCTTGCGGAAGATGCTGGTGGAGGTGTAGGGTGAAAGAGATAAGGGGAGGAGCTTCACATCGTTTAAACTTACTCATTGTTCAAGCTAAGCTCTTTCAATCTCTTTAAATCACTTACTTGTTACACTCCTAATGCTAAACTGTATCTCTAAACTTAACGGAAATGAAACTTCACCAGAAATAATTGAACCTAAATATTACTATATAATATTTCGTTACTTTCGCATAATTTTCATCACTGCTTTTCTCTTTGTTCATCTCAGCTTTTTTTCGCCATACTTTCCTCACTCCGCCCATTTTTCCATACAAGTGGTTAAAATAAACCCGTTCAATGAGGTTTTTTTTTTCTATTTCAAAATGTTTTGGAAATGTGTTTGGTAAGAGTCATTAAATAGCTCTGATGCACAATCAGTTGCAACTTTGTCAGGGTGATTTTTCCTCTAACTATAAAACCCGCTAATGCAGTTACTCTTATCTTGTATTTCATGGCAAATTTTAGCTTGCTTGACAGCTCCTATAAAAAAAAAATCGTGTATGTTTAGGTACTACAGAATCTATATAAAGCACATTTATATATTTGTGTGCATATATGTTTATGTCTATGCAGTGGCGTAGCGAGGTCGGGTGTCACCCAGTGCGGCACTTAATGGTGTCACCCCCCCCCCCCCCCCCCCGAGGCATAGCGACCCTTCCCAAACTTTCAATTTTTGATTTGCACCCCCCTCCCCCAAACTTTTGATTTGCACCTCTTAAAAGACTATTTAACACTCGAATTAACCACTTAATTAAGTGGAATTATCATTTTTCTCTATATGTTTTGCTATTTTTTGCCTTGGTGTCACCCCCTAAATGGTGTCAACGGTGCGGTCCGCACCGCCCCCCGCCCCCCCCCCCCTCGCTATACCTCTGTGTCTATGATAATGTATATAATATGCATATATATTTATACATGAAATTTATAGCAATGCCATTAATCCTTCCCAGTACTAAAATGCCACCCCAGTGTAGATGAGATATTCAGAGGAGCTTTATTTCATTCACATACTCGCTATGCTGTTAATTTTAAACTATTTCTGATACTTGCATTTACTTACCTTAGCTGTACTACACTTATTACTACTCTTTATCCTTTAACTTAATTGAATGTAACTAAACTTGCTGAACTTTATATGTTTTAAAAATAAAAGCATGTGGGTCTGCTGTGGGCAGTTAGTCATTATGCATTACTACACCTTTTATCCAATTAAAGGGGATTTCTAATCCCGAGTTCCCTAAGGGCTGCACTAGGTGCATCAGCCAGTACCGCATCGGTTAGGTGACCTAAGAGCACTATGGCATCTACATATGTTTTAAACAGTTTTATACACAAAGGAAACATTGGGCTGCTACATTCAATAACTAAACTTGAAGCAGAGGTTGCACCATGATCCCATGCTGTCTTGTAACCTGTGGCTCCCAATAGCACATAGAAACAACCCTCACACCTGGTTGCTTGCCGAGGAGTGTTCGATCTCACCCATGCTGGGAGTGATTAACGTATACTGAAAGTCTGGGGTTTTCAAATGCAATATGCTTGTGATAGGTGGGGATTGAAAATTAGGTCAAGCGGCTTTAAATACCCCATTGGTAACAACTGAATGTTATCATAAAGCGTTTCCTTGAATTTCTTTCCAAGTTTGAAGCAACACGTGCTCTAGTTTGAACTAAATTATGTTTTTGTTCAATTTTTTAGTTACTTTTATTTAATTTTCTCTTAACTTAGCTTTATCTGCCGGCACACTTAGTTTTAATGCACCTTATTTAGATAAAGTGTTTAAGTTAAGCAATGAGGTAATAATGTAATTTACTATATTATTTCATTTCGGGCAAGTGGCTGACAGGCATTTGTTGCATTAAGCTATGATTAAGTTATCCATCTATCTTTATATATATATATATATATATATATATATATATATATATATATATATATATATATATATATATATATATATATATGTATATGTATATATATATATGTATATATATATATGTATATATATATATATATATATATATATATATCTTTGCTATATATATATATATACATACATACATACATACATACATACATACATACATACATACATACATACATACATACATACATACATACAGATATAACAAAATATTGTTTCGAGCTCCCCTTTATTTTATGTGAGCTTAGAACTTTGTTTTACTCTGTTCATTAGAGCAGCAGAAGCAAGAAATAGATTACGGGTCATGAGATTGCGCTATCAAGCTAACAGGGTAAATATTTGTTTTTACTTTTGGAATTGGCGTATTTTGTGGGCTGCAAGCGATCATTATAGATCATTTAAAAAGTTATTATATAAGGGAACTAGACCAACCAAAGTAAGTTACACAAATTAGAAAAATATGACAAATTATGAATTAAATACTTTTCATTAAGCCTTAAATTCTGGTAAATATTTTTATAAAAACATTGAACAAAAATTATTGAAATATTGAATCATCCTGTATTTCATTATGTTGAAAGATTAAACTTGAATGAATGAGTCTAGTTTCTAGAATAATAAACCGGGAGAGATCTCCCCTAAACTTTCTCGAATATTCTTATATAAAACAGGGGGTAGCAACTCGGGATATAGACATGATTTTTAATCCATTTCTAATTACATAAACTTTAATAAATAGAATAGAATCTCGTAGAAAAAGAATTACACACCAAGTTAGCGCAAAACAAAATGTGTATAATAGTGCGGAATATTATTAGTACTTTGTACATTTAAATGCAGTTTTTTTTTTTTTTTTTTTTGAGAAATTAGAAATAGCGAAAATTACTACTTCCGGTCAACGGAAAATACTCAGAAATTGACAGAAGGCAGAGAATTAGATTTTTACTTACATGTGAAATTTCATTTATCTATCTGAAATAGTACTCAAGTTATTATAGTCTTTTGAAAAATTGAAAGTAGAAAAAGTTCCACTTCCGGTTATTGGAAATCGCTGAAAAGTTGATAAAGAAGTACACATTTGATATACTACTTATATGTGAAATTTAATTAACCTAGCTGTAACGGTACTCAAGTTATCGTGTTTACACACACACACACACACACACAAACATACGGGCTAGATTGCAAAACTTTTTTTTTCTCCCGACTCAGGGAGGTGGAAAACGGTGAGATTTGCAAAAATCTCGATTTTTTTTAAGCACGATTACAAGACTTTTTTCTATACTTCGAATATACGAAAAAGTAAAAATCAATAAAATAAATATGATGAAATGACATCTAGAGCCACTGTACAAGTTTAGAGATTATTTACTTCCTATCAAAAATAAGGAAGCTCAATGTTAGTGGTTTTAACTTTTTGGATATACCAAACCTCACCAGTTTTATATGCATATTCACCAAATTTTTCTTTATAGTTCTATCTTTTTCTTCGTTCTTAATTTTAGTGGTGGAAGAGATTCCCTTCAACACATTTAAGTAATACGTGTCAGTTTGTTGTACGTCATATAGGCTGTTGCCTCCGATTTCAGCCTGCTTTTCTTTTCTTTTTTTTGCTTCCATAGTCTTTGTCCAACCAAGAACAAACTACAAGGCAGCAGTTGTTTGATTTTTAGCAACCATGAGCTTTATTGTTTGATTTTTGAATTGTCTCTCCTAGATGAGTGGCTGTCCCCAGCTATCGAGCCTCATCTACCTGGGTGTTCGAACTCGGGACATTTACGGTTCAGCAACCATGAGCTTAACCGACCTCCTAATGGTTTTATCGTCTGCACTGACAAAATCCTATCACGAATCATACGAATCAATCTCATGGATTTGATGGAGGTCAAGACACCCACCAAATCCATGAGATTGATTCCCCAAACCAGTGGGGCTCAATCAAACCCACGTTAAGAACCACTGCTCTTATGGTTTTTTTAGGGAGATACGCAGTGATACAATGATTAAAAAAAAGATTATAAAAAGCAAAGACAATGAAAGAAATGTATTTTATTTTTTCAGGCCCAAGAAATCTCCCATCTGATTGCTTGTCAACCTGTAGCCCTAAAAGCTGTACGACTGCAAGCCTTGGTACCCCCACATGCAGAGATAAAAGAGAAAGGAGATTTACTAGATAAATTTAGTGTAAGAATGTAAAGTTTTTGGTTGAAATTCATTTCCCTTTTAAAAATCATATAACACATGTATGTGGAGTGAATTTTTGCTTCAAATTTGTATTTTTACCTACAGCTTTTATATTACCAACTCAACTGCAAGCACAAAGAAAGCATGAAATTGAAATAGTTTTTTTTTTTTTTTTTCCAGCGTCAGAGAGTAGAAGCGCTTCTTAAAGATGTACATGGGCTCCTCACAAACCGTGTAAATTAAGTCATTGGAAAAATCAAAGAGAACACTGTCTTGACTTTGAAGAATATTTTTTTAATCACCACTATCACCTTTTAATTGTAAATTAGCATTTCTAAAGGAAGTCAATTACTACTGTCTGTCAGCATAATATTTTAAACCTTTACTTGTTTTCAAAACTCCTTTTACAAAGAAATTACATTTTATAATCTCCTTAATTTAGTTACCATAAAAAAGACTTCAAATAAATTTATACTTAACAGATTATACATTATATGACTATTACTTTTGTTTTTAGTTATTAACTGATTTATATGTTAGTCAAGAAATCCAGTTGAAAACTAATTCTTTTTCAACTCATTGACCTGTAAGTCTTTATTTAGATGTTCCCAAGTCCGCCTAATGGACTCAGAGTGCACTGGCGTTAAACATAATCTTTTCGGTACACCGTCAATACGGCCCCGACAAAACTACGCAGTCAAAATAGCCCCGTCAAAAGGACCACAACATTTTGGATCACATCAAATCGGCTCCCGTCATGTTGACTCGCGACATATAGGCTCCCGACAAATGGACTTTCGACAAATGGGCTCCCGACATATCGGCTCCAGACAAATGAATCTTATGACCACTATTGGCATAAACGTAACCAATTTGTCCAACCCACCAACCACATGCAGTTCCTACCTCAACTACCACTATAACCTCTTTTAAATGCCTGAATGAAAATTTTTTTCATGAACCAACATCAATTCACAAACAAATAGAGCTCTTAACAGCTAAATTCAACCAATGTTAAAATTTTGATAATGTTAAATTTACAACAGTGAAAATCTGTTGCTTAAAATTGAGCACTGACACTGACGATTAAATGTATGATATACATGCTGCTGACAGGATAACGGCATTTTGATTTGATAACCTACAAGCATACTGCAGGTAAATGTACAACATGGACCTCTCTCCCCACACATGGAGTTGGAGCAGCCCACAACAGACTCAATAGATGAAAGTCATAGCTAGATGACCCTTAAATTTAAAACATGCTATTTCTTATACTAGATAAAAATAAAATGAAAATAAGGCCTGACGAACAAGAGATGAATACATTGAGTTATTTAAGTGTTTGCTAAGCTAACAAAAAAGCATTGATGAAGGGGTCCCACTGGCAATGTGGACGTTTCGCCGGGAGACTTTGGAAATCTTATTGACAAGGGCCCTTTTGTCGGTAGTCATAACGGTGGGAGCACTTATGACGGGGTCCATTTGTCGCTGGCCCTATAGACGGGGCTCTTATGTCGAGACCGTTTTGACATTGGCCGTTCAGACGCCGCACGAATCTTTTCATGTATGTCTAAGAAACAGAACTCTTCTTTTTTTTTCAAATAGTAAACTGTTTTCCTTTACATTAAGATTAATATCAAAACAAATCAAACCAAGATTGTTTTCAATCCCTAAAATAAAGTAACCACCGATCTATGCCAACAGGCATGAAAAGCTGGTTCCAAATTGTTGTTGCCAGAAAGCATATTTTCAACCAATTTAATATTTGTTAAATAAGTACAAAATCACTTCCGGTTTTATGGCTAGGAATAGTCCGACAAATAAGTACTAGTAATGTAACAATAATTTAGCTAACACTTTTATTTTTAATTTGGATTAGCAGAACAATGGTATTGTGGAGATAGGGGATGTTTTATTGTAGAATATAAATACAACACTAGGCTATATATCATAGACATCTATTGTCAAATTTATCATGGAAAACACGTGTCCTGATTTTCATTATTTTACTCTCCTTGGCCATTCCGGTTGACTTCAAGGAAAGGTTGAAGGCGTTTTTTTTAAATATTTGAATTGGTAAAATAATTCTTTTCAACTGCTTATAGTCAATACAAAAATATGAAAATAAGTGTAATTGATGGTTCCCAAACAGCTTAAAGTTTTTGAAATGTAACTATAATTTTATCGCTTGCCATATTTGTTTTTAAAGATATTTTTTTATTTAGTATGATTACAAAGACTTTTCAAGACTATTGTCACTATTGACATGGCCAGATCTTGGTATTTATTTAAGATCTTGAATTGGATGAGGCAGGATGTTATTGTTATGACCCTTTCCACAAAATATTTTTTTTTACTTTCTCGTATACGGAGTATAGAGGAAGTATTGTAATAGTGAAAAAAAAAATCGACATGTTCACAGATCTCGACGTTTTACACCTCACTGAGTCGGAAAAACATAGTTTTGCAATTTTGTCCGTATGTCTCTGTGTGTGTGTGTGTCTGTAAACACGATAACTTGAGTACCGTTACAGCTAGGTTGATGAAATTTCACATTTAAGTAGTATATCAAATGTGTACTTTTCAGCTATTTCCGATAACCGGAAGTGGAACTTATTCTACTTTCAATTTTTCAAGTATGAAATTTCACATGTTAAAAAAATCTAATTCTCTGCCTTCTGTCAAATTTTGAGTAATTTCCGTTGACCGGAAATAGTAATTTACGCTATTTCCGATTTCACAAAAAAACGCATATGAATTTATAAACTACTAATTAATAATATTCCGCACTTTTATACACATTTTGTTTGGCGTTCACTTAGTGTGCGATTCTTTTTCTACGAGATTCTATTCTATTTTTAAAAGTTTAAGTAATTAAAAATCATGTCTATATCCCGAGTTACCATCCCCCGTAGTGTTATATAAGAATATTCGAAGAAAATTTAGGGGAGATCACTCCTGGTTTATTTTAGATGTGCTGGCCAATGATGCTGTCAGTGTCATGGCAAGCAAAATACTATTTACTCTTTGGGACTTTGATTTTATCCGGTATAGGAGGATAAACGACGAATTAATTATGTGTCTGGAATGATGGCACCAAACATAATTGCAATAATGTAATATGGTGGTCACTCTAGGCTAATGAGCCGGACAGATTAAAAAAAAACGTTCCATGTGCAGAATATTTGCAATTAATATTTGAAGGCAATTTTTATGAAAGCAAAAACATCTCGTGCACAATTTTCTGCCAGTTAAAAACACATAATGGAAATGACAAGTGAAGTGAGAATTATTACCATTATATTTATCATACTGAATAAGTCTGTATATAAAAAACAAGTTAATAAAAAGTCTAGTGACAATTTAAGCGCAATTTCCTTAATTAATTTTTTGTGACCGAACGAAAGGATATTTTTGAAAACTTTCTTCGGCAATATTGTTCTACATTATGGCAGGAATCGATTGGTAAATGTTTAAAGTCGCTAAGTGGTCTGGTTGCCGAGATATGGGCCAAAAACTGCATTTTTTTCGAGTTTTTTTGGCTTTTCCGGGAAATCCAGGAAGGAATTCCAGGAATTTTTTTAGCCCACAATCATCCTCGGAACTTGCTTAACATATTTGCTTTTGTAACTAGTCCTCGATATTGCTTCGTTGAGGAGGAGATACGACTCAAAGCTGCGCACATCCATCCATCCAGAAATGACGAGTAATCGCAATTCCTGTAAGGAAATTGCGCTAAAAAAAGTTATGAATCTAGATCTAGGTCACTAGACTTAACGTAAATTTTAGATCTAGACTTAATGTAAATTCTACATCTAGAATCTATTTCGGGCCTTAATTAATACTAATAGTTTCGCTGTCTGTCTATCTATCTATCTGACAAGAACGCTCTAGAGAAAACACAAGGAAAATAAAAACATGCACAGTAATTCGAAAAACGAAATATGACGTCGACACATTTAGCGTAGAGTAGAACATAATCTCAAACCAGAGAGTGCACACAGTAAAATGACGTCATTGATTATCGCGTAAACATTGAAAAAAAGGAAATGTTGTCTAATCTAAATGGTTTGCGTGAAGAGTTTCTTGCATACAATTCTTCGGGTAGGGGCGAAGCCCCACCCCCCGCGTAAGAACGTCTGAGCCCCCCCCCCCCCCCCCCCTCCACAACTCAAAAGAAATTTCCTCATCGATACTCTATAATAAAATTACCGCCTAATTAATGTGTCTAATCTAAAAAGTGGTTTTCTTGCAATGGGACGGTAGACATGTTTTTTTTTGGGGGGGGGGGGGGGGGGGTGGAGGGGTGGGTGTGGGGGGGGGGGGGGGGGGGGGGGGTTGGGGTGGTGTGTGGGGGTGGGGGGGGGGGGTGGGGGTGGTGTGTGGTGTGTGGGTTGGTTTCAGTGTTTCTTTCAGACTTTTTCCTCCCCGGAGAGGGGTGGGGGGTACTTGAAATTTTCGGGGGCGGGGGTAGAATTTTCTGGGAGGGGGCGGACACTGGAAAAAGTATATAATTATATTTCGTTGAATGGGACGGTAGACATGTTTTTTTTGGGGGTGGGGGGTGGTGGAGGGGTGGGGGGGTGGTGTGTGTGGGGGGTGGGGGTGGGGGGTGGTGTGTGTGGGGGGGGGTGTGTGGGGGGGGGGGGGGTGGGGGGTGGTGTGTGGGGGGTGGGGGTGGGGGTGGTGTGTGGGGGTGGGGGGGGTGGGGTGGGGGTGGTGTGTGGGGGGGGTGGGTTGGTTTTAGTTTAGAGAAAAGAGACAGCACTATCAGCCTAGCGCCCGTTGTACCCTTCCTCAACGGGCCATTTTTCTCGTCTATAATAATAGTTTCGCTGTCTGTCTATCTATCTATCTATCTATCTATCTATCTATCTGTCTGACAAGAACGCTCTAGAGAAAAGACAAGCAATTTAAAAACATGCATAGTAATTCGAAAAACGAAGTATGACGTCGACACATTTAGCGCACAGAGTAGAAAATAATCTCAAACCCAGAGAGTGCACACAGTTATATGACGTCATTGATTATCGTGTAAACATTCAATACAAAGGCAATTTGGTCTAATCTAAGTGGTTTGCGTGAAGAGTTTCTTGCATACAATTCTTCGGGTAGGGGCGAAGCCCCACCCCCCGCGTAAGAACGTCTGAGCCCCTCCCCCTCCCCAACTCAAAAGAAATTTCCTCATCGATACTCTATAATAAAATTAATGTGTCTAATCTAAAAAGTGGTTTTCTTGCAATGGGACGGTAGACAATTTTTTATTTGGGGGGGGGGGGGGGGGGGTGGAGGGGTGGGGGGGGGGTGGGGGGGTGGGGGTGGTGTGTGGGGGGTGGGGGTGGTTTGTGGGGGGTGGGTTGGTTTCAGTGTTTCTTTCAGACTTTTTCCTCCCCGGAGAGGGGTGGGGGTACTTGAAATTTTCGGGGGCGGGGGTAGAATTTTCTGGGAGGGGGCGGGCACTGGAAAAAGTATATAATTATATTTCGTTGAATGGGACGGTAGACATGGTTTTTTTTTGGGGGGGGGGGGGGGACGGTGGAGGGGGGGTTGGAGGGGTGGGGGGGTGGGGGTGGGGGGGCGGTGTGTGGAGGGGGTGGTGTGTGTGGGGGGTGGGGGTGGGGGGTGGGGATGGTGTGTGGGGGTGGGGGGTGGGGGTGGTGTCTGGGGGTCGGGGGGGTGGGGGTGGTGTGTGGGGGGGTGGGTTGGTTTTAGTTTAGAGAAAAGAGACAGCACTATCAGCCTAGCGCCCGTTGTACCCTTCCTCAACGGGCCATTTTTCTCGTCTATAATAATAGTTTCGCTGTCTGTCTGTCTATCTGACAAGAACGCTCTGTCTGACAAGAACGCTCTGTCTGACAAGAACGCTCTAGAGAAAACACAAGCAAAATAAAAACATGCACAGTAATTCGAAAAACGAAATATGACGTCGACACATTTAGCATAGAGTAGAACATAATCTCAAACCAGAGAGTGCACACAGTAATATGACGTCATTGATTCTCGCGTAAACATTGAAAAAAAGGAAATTTTGTCTAATCTAAATGGTTTGCGTGAAGAGTTTCTTGCATACAATTCTTCGGGTAGGGGCGAAGCCCCACCCCACGCGTAAGAACGTCTGAGCCCCCCCCCCCCCCCAATTAATGTGTCTAATCTAAAAAGTGGTTTTCTTGCAATTTCTTTAATGCAATTCTTCGGGTAGTGGCTAAGCGCGACACCAGTGTTTCTTTCAGACCTTTTCCTCCCCGGAGAGGGGTGGGGGTAATTGAAATTTTCGGGGGCGGGGGTAGAATTTTCGGGGAGGGGGGCGGACACTGGAAAAAGTATATAATTATATTTCGTTGAATGGGACGGTAGACATGTTTTTTTTGGGAGTGGGGGGTGGGGGGTGGGGGGTGGGGGGGTGGGGGTGGGGTGGGGTGGTTTCCTCATCGATACTCTATAATAAAATTACCGCCTAATTAATGTGTCTAATCTAAAAAGTGGTTTTCTCGCAATTTCTTTAATGCAATTCTTCGCGTAGTGGCTAAGCGCAACACCAGTGTTTCTTTCAGACTTTTTCCTCCCCGGAGAGGGGTGGGGGGTACTTGAAATTTTCGGGGGCGGGGGTAGAATTTTCGGGGAGGGGGCGGACACTGGAAAAAGTATATAATTATATTTCGTTGTATGGGACGGTAGACATGTTTTTTTGGGGGGTGGGGGTGGGGGTGGGTGGGTGGGGTGGGGTTGGGGTGTGTGGGGTGGGTGGGGTTGGGGGTTGGGGGTAGGTGTGTGTGGGGGATGGGTTGGTTTTAGTTTAGAGAAAAGAGACAGCACTATCAACCTAGCGCCCGGTGTATCCTTCCTCAACGGGCCATTTTTCTCGTCTATAATATAAGCGGGCTGAGCGTGTGTCAGTCCTTCTGTCATCGCTATAGATTTTGAAACCATAAAAGTAAAAATCGCACCATACTGTGCTTTTCAGTGCACTGCAGTGTCTTATTATAAGAAATAGAGTAGGGTTTGTTTATATAACGGCATAGAGCTATTTTATAATTGCCACCGTTTTTATTTTTTTTTTTGCATAACGTAAAGAAAATATTAAATACACGCACATTGCTAAAGCATATTAAAAGGATCAATGTCAAATATCATTTTCGTTTATATTCCTAGAAAAAATGGATACATTTTCATAACATAATAACAGCAGGGTAGAAAAATCTAATTAAACTGTTTAGTAATTTTGCCAAAGGAGGTAATTTAAAAATAAATTGAACCCGCGCTAAAAATGTGAATGCAAAATCTGCAAGACGGAATAATTGTTGGAATAATATAATTAGCAAAATGTGAATGCAAATTATGCAGACGTGTAAGAGTACATTATTGTTGGAATATTATAATTAGAATTGATTGATAAAAGGCTATCTTTTATTTATTTTATTCACTGAATGTACTGTTTACTAATTATAATGTTTTATCAACTATTCTCCATTATTATATTAAGTCATCACGTTCATTAGGTGCGCAATGGTTTTAGTCGTGAAACTTTATTGTAAATTTTAAAAAGTACTGAAAAAAATGCATGAATTTATAAAGTGCAATAAGGTCGGTAAAACACGGATATTCTAAATACTGCCTTTAATTTACTTTATACACTGAACGTATTGTTTACTAATTATTATTCTATCTTTTGGTTTGCGGACAAGCTAGAGGTTTTATAGCAGAGGCGTAGCAAGGGGGGGGGGGGCATATGTCCCCGGGCGCCGACCTAAATGGGCGCCAATGTGGGTTGGAAAAAATTTGCGGGGGGGGTGATGGGGGAAGGGTGGAAATCGAAAGTTGGAGGGTGCAAATCGAAAGTCTAAGGGGAGGTACAAATCGAAAGTTTGAGGGGGGTAGGGTGGAAATTGAAATTTTGAGGGGAGGGGGTGCAAATCGTAAGTTTAAGGGGGGGGGGGGTCAAATCAAAAGTTTGTCCCCGGGCGCCGGAAAGGGTAGCTACGCCTCTGTTTTATAGTCATTCTCTGTGTCAGACGCGTCCGCCGGCGCTCGGAAAGGGCGCGATGTGGCGCTACGGGATAGACTGTGAGCAATATGCCTTTATGATTACATTTAAATTGAGTTTATGTTATGAGTGTTGTGTTTGTTTTTTCGTTTGTGTTTTTTTTTTGCGTTCGTTTGCGTTGTGTTTAGTTTTGTTCTGTTCCCAACTTGGTACATTTAAAAAAGATTTACCGTGGCGGAGCACGGGATGCAGCTAGTTATTTTATATAAATCTTTGTTTGTTAAGCTATGGAATTGGCTAATTTGGGATATAGATCTAGATCTAGGTCCCTAATTAAATTTAAATATTAGGACCTATTCGCGTAACTGGTTTCTACTTTGCAGTACATCATAGGACTAATTTCACATCGGTTTGTCAGTACCGCTATAGCGGCTATAGCTAAGATGACAGTGGAATGACTATTATTATTGTGTGGGTGGTACGGGTTCGAGACACATCACGACAAAGTAAATTTATTTTTTTAATTTTTGTTTTTTTAAACGTGAATGATCAAGTTGACTATCGGTACCTCGCGGGACACAGGACAGGACAAGTAGAGTTCACCTATTTCTTTGTCCTCAGCATATGAAGGGATAGTGTGGTCAGAGTCATGCTCGGGTGGAATCGTTTTTTTTTTAAACGATAAAAACATGTTGTCTGAAACTTGGCGGGACACTGGGCAGGTGAAGTAGAGTTAAGTAGGTCACCTGTGACGTCAGTATATGAAGGGATAGTGTGGTCAGACCCATGCTCAGCCGAAATCGGTGTTTTTAAAAGATGAAAAACGTCTTTTTGAATGTGGGGTCTGGTTTTTTGTGACGATAAGTGACAGACGCGATGTTTTTTTATGGATGACCCCCGAAACCCACAGTCATCCAAGGGATGACGGGTAAGTCTAGTTGTAAATAAAAACATATAAAGTACTAAAAAAGTCATTAAAAAAACGTTTTAATAACAAGCTTTTATGTACTAACTAGGCATACTGCCTAGCTTCGCTTAGGTTTTTAAATAACATTTGAGAATTTGAATACTTAATTATTTAGCGATGGATTGGGTGTGGAGAGCTTTAATTTAAACAGTAATGCTAACTTTAGAGAAAAAATGTTTTTGTTTGTCATTTAAATACCGCTCTGAGAGAGATATTGGAAAGTACGCAATCCTAATATATAAATCCCCACGTTCGCACATCTCTCTCTCTCTCTCTCTCTCTCTCTCTGTCTGTCCGCAAAATATTTTCGCCGGACATCACGTCACAATCGGCAGCGATATATGAAGAACTTTTTACGGACTTTTGTTGAAAATAATATGTTAGATGTTTTAAATGTATAACCATAATTTCAGTTAATGAAGAAAAATAAAAATTAAAGGCGTATTCGAATGTAGATAAACAGTATTATTTATGCAACCGGAAAAGCATTAATATGTGTGAAAAAGAACGCATAAAACTGTGACGTCACTATTGCTTATACATTAACTAATGACGTCATCTGCCGTGTTTAGAATGAAAAGAAATGAACTATTTCATTCAAATTTGATTTAGATCTACGTACACTATGAAATGTATACAATACAATTTTTCCGGACTAAACTCATAAAATGTATTTTATGTATTTGGATTCTAGATCTAGAGATTCTAGATCTAGACTAAATCTAAATCTACGCAATAACTAGATCTAGACGTAGACGCTAAGATCTAGATTTAGACTCTAACTTCTCTAAAATCAATTCCAAAAATAAATTTCTATATTAGGACTAAACTATTTCAAGACTTATTTATTTTATACAAAATCTTTGTTTGGAACTGGCTAATTTGGGATAAAAAATTAATTTAAAAGAATAGGCATATTCGCGTTAGTTAAGATTTTAAAATACGTGTTTCATTCTCCGTATTTTATAAGGTGCCTAAATATCGGAGATGTTAGTGTACATTAAACCACGCAGGTGGTGCGGGTTCGAGACACAGCAAGTCAACTTGGTTAATGTATTCTTTTTTATTATGCTCGGGCTAAACTTAAAAAAAAAGTTCTTTTAGGAATCTAGATCTAGATCTAGATTGTCGGGTGTCCGATAGGGCACTTCCCGGCGCCGCAGGCGCTTCAAATTTGGCATGATCTTGCCTTGGTGCGACAGAACACGGGGGCCGGTTGGCCGAAAAGTCTACGATGTGGGGGTCAAAACTGACCTCGACTGACCGGTACCTTATATGAGCTATAAATCGAAAAAAAATGTCCACGGAGGAACCTCTTCATAACTCTTGAGGTCGTAGACCGACCTTCGGGCGAATTAATTAAGCATTCAAATTCTCAATGTTTTCGTAAGCCTAAGCGAGGCTGGGCAGCATGCCTAGTGTATAACTAAAATGGAATTAGAATTACACAGGTTCCATGAACAGTATATCTCATAGTTTATATTACATTGCCTTTTGAAATGTATTTATTTATTTATTTAATTAGGATACGTAACTGAATTAACAACTTAATTTTGTACTAAAACAAATGCTATACTTCGTTATTTTCTGTTTCTGTTTAAAATAGTATACAATTATTTGAAAAATAATAATTTTACAAACGTTACCTCCCTTGAAAACTGACCGTATGACGTAAGTCTTTGTTTATTTTTTTTTACAAACAGTTGCTATGCTTATATAAGAAATTACGGTATATGAACATATTTAACGACTATAAGGGCTGTTTCCGACGGGAATAATTTTTTTTTGTTACCTTCCAGGGTTGGTCTACGACGTCATATAATATTAAGGGGATCGTTCGTCTATATATATATATATATATATATATATATATATATATATATATATATATATATATATATATATATATATATATATATATCATATAAGGAGAATTTCACTCACGATCATCTTTTAGCCCTCGTCGAGGGCTTTGAGTCTGACCAACAGTTTTTCCATACGGCATAGTCATCTATAGTAGTGTATGCAAAAACTTAGCATGATGTAAGACGTTAAGTAACCTAAAAATTGTGTTAAAATTTCCCTGTTTTTACAAAGATTATATAGGGAAATACGACTGGTCAGTTTTGACCCATTTCCCGATTTTTTCCAGGACATGGCGAGTTTTTTGTGACACCCCAAGGCCTTCTTCTACCACCTCACAAAATTTCAAGGGGGGTCGTCAGAGGAAATTTTTTTTTCGTAATAGAGCCCATATAAAGAGAATTTCTCTCGCGGTCACTTTTTAGCCCTCGTCGAGGGCTTTGAGTGAAACCGACAGTTTTCCCTAAAGGTCAAGCCATTGACCTAAGAGTATGCAAAAAATTAGCCAGATATACTGAGTTTAAGTATCCTAAAGTCTGCGTTGAAATGACCCTCTGTTTTTCCCATAAAATACAAAGATTATATAGGGAAATACAACTGGTCAGTTTTGACCCCTTTACGAAGTTTTCCCAGATATGCCGAGTTTTTTGTGACACCCCAAGGCGTTCTCCTACCACCTCACAAAATATCAAGGGGGGTCGTCGGAGGAAATTTTTTTCGTAATAGAGCTCATATAAAGAGAATTTCACTCGCGGTCACTTTTTAGCCCTCGTCGATGGCTTTGAGTAAAACCGTCAGGTCTGCCCTACGGCCAAGCCATTTACCTATAAGCATGCCAAAAATTAGCCAGATGTAAAGAGGGTTAGTGCCCTAAAATCCGTTTTCAAATGACCCTCTGTTTTTCCCATAAAATACAAATATTATATAGAAAAATACAACTGGTTAGTTTTGACCCCTTTACGAAGTTTTCCCAGATATGCCGAGTTTTTTGTGACACCGCAAGGCATTCTCCTACCACCTCACAAAATTTCAAGGGGGGTCGTCGTCGGAAATTTTTTTTCGTAATATAGCCCATATAAGGCGCCGGTAAGTCGAGGTCAGTTTTGACCCCCTGGGCATGGGTTCTAGACATGCTAGTGTTTTTTATTTTTAATATTTTTTTTTGTTTTTAGTTGTGAATGATGTTGCCTTTGCCTATTGGAACTTAGCAGGATACAGGGCAGGTGAAGTAGAGTTCACCTGTTTATTTGTCCTCAGTATATATCGTGGATAGTGTCGTCAGAGCCGTGCTCGGCCGGAATCTTTTTTTTTTAAAGATAAAACATGTCTGAGACTTTGCGGAACACTGGGCAGGTGAAGTAGTGTTGGGTAGGTGAAAAGTTCACATGTGACGACAGCATATGAAGAGATATGTGGTCAGACCCACACTCAGCCAAAATGTGTGTTTTCACAGACAAAAACATGTCTGAGTTGGGAGGACACTGGGCAGGTGAAGTAGAGTTGACCTCAGCATACAGATCTAGAACAAATATTTGCTGCATCACTGATGCTCAACTTAAATAACTATTGTAAATTTTAACCACAATTTCTAAAACAAAACAAAAAATCTCAATTTTTTTTTGCAGGATTACAATATTTCTCTATACTTCGTATATATGAGAAAGTAAAAAAGAAAGAAAACAGGTAAGTTCATTTGTTAGGCTTTTAATAATCAAGTTTAAACCAAGCATTAAATACCAGCAACTAAGAAATAATGACATACACAGTACACAAATTTAGGCTTTAAAAAATTACTAGTTTTATATAAATTAATACATTTTTAAAAATGTACTGTTAAGGTACCACTACTATAAATATCTGTATTATAGGTTCAACTGAAAGTGCTGAACTTGTATGGCTGAGGAGTACATATGTACATTTTGGTAAATTATTTTAAAAAGACCAATTAATGTGTACCATAAACAAAAAATAGCTGTACTCAATTTATTAACAGTAATTTTTAAATAACAAAGTGTAAAACGGTTAAGATGTCCTTAAAAAGAAAATTAAGTAGTATTATCTTGCAAAGTATCATTACTGGAAAATTCAAAACAGAAAATAAGGCTAAAATTTTGACAGTAAAAAATGCAGGATTTTATTATTGATATTGTTATCAACTTCAACCACTATAATATTTGAGTAAGAAATACATTTGTTAAAAGCAGCTAATGGTAATAGAACAATGCAACTTAAAATAACTAAATTACACTTGACAATTATCTCTGTTCAATAAAAATATTAATGTTTAGGTATGCTTATTTTACAGGTTCTACCTTCTTTTATATTAATTTTTATTGGCAATTATAACATTTTACTTTTACACAAAATTTAGAAATGGAAATGCTAACTTAACTGGTTTTAAATTAAATTGGTTGTTTAAAAGAAAAAATTGTCCTTACTTTACCAAAGTCAGTATACATACAGAGCTAGTCAGAACCATAACAATAAGTATAACAAAAAAAAACATTAAAAATATGCTTTTTCCAATTTAGGAAAAGTACAGTTAAATCACAAAGAAGTGGGCTTGGTAGAACCAATAATTTTATAAATGAATCATGCACTATTTTAATCAACAACTCACTGATTTATTGATTAATGACCAGTTAGTTACACGGAAATAGAAGAAAAAAACAAGATATTAAAATATAAATAAAATCAGTTGAACAGATTTCTTTAAATTGCATAGATATGAATCGTTACAACAAGCTTGTGAATCCCAAGCACTAGCAGCATTTTTAAAAATGACAAGGTGACAGTTGATACAAAACGTTTTTGTCTACATTTAAAAAAAAAAAAAAAACCACACCTAATTAAATCAGTCCTAAATTATTAAGTGAATATTTTAGCACAAAATTTTAAACAATAAATGTTAACATAGTATTGAAGAATAATTCTACTAGAATCTAAATGTTACACAATAAGCATTAATCTACAAAAACAAAAAGTTGCTGTGACCATTAGCTGATATAATTAGAAGAAAAATGCATCATTATTTATGAACTGGGTAAAATGTTTTGTTCAATAAAAATGTTTTTTAAACAGAAATAATTAAGATTTAACCCTATCTCAAACTTTCCAAGGTTAATGTTTTATTTGAAATACATTACTTAATGATATTTAAAATCAATTTATTATAGGGTAATCTTAATTACTACAAACGCTTTGCTTGAATTATATACTATCTGCAATAATGGTTACCATTGTTTGACCATTGTACTTTGTTTTAAACTGCTCAGGAAGGGCAAACTCTTTCTGTGGACAGAAAGTAAAAAAACATAATGTATATATATATATATATATATATATATATAATATACATAATATATATATATTATATATATTTATATGTATGTATGTGTGTGTGTTTATGAATTTATGGACAGAAAACAAAAAGAAAATAGACATACTCACAGAATCATGTAGGGTTAAATCAACATGAATCAAGAGAATAGTTTGTTTTTAACAATTGCTAACAATTTAATAAATTAAGAAATAAATTAAGACTAAAGGAAAATCAGCAGACATAGTATTCCAAATGATATCAATATTATAAATAAATATAGCTTTTCAAGCAATAAAATGTGCTCATGTGGTCAGGTGTGATATGGAAACGTGTGTCAAGAAGTGTCTATAATTACAATGTTTAGTAAAACAGTAAAAAGTATGATGTCAAGCTGACTTGCCAAATTTTAATAGTAAAGATGTTTCCAAATTTTTGTGGAACAACAGATGACCCCTACGGTAATTACCTTCATTGTCTAACACAGATTATCATCATTCAGTAGTAACCATGTACAGTTTGCTTATTTCTAAGCACATTCTTCTTCTTTGTTCTAAGTTGAAAGGGATTTCCTTTGATACAATTGAGGATTGAGTTAACATGTTCAGCCTGCTTTTCTTTCTAGATTTGTTTCCATAGCCTTTGTCCAGTTTTGGACAATCTTAAAGACAATAGGTGTTCCATTTTGGAGTTTTCTCTCCTAGATGGGTTATGTCCCCTGCTTCTGTGCCTTATCGGCCTAGGTATCCAAACTAAGGACTTATGCAGTTAGCAATCATATATGCACAAGAACTCAATGTTTTATCTATTTTTTTACCACAGTTAAAACAGTCTCACAGTTACTGAATTATTAATTGTTTAATGAAGAATAGTTTAAATAAAAGAAGTTCATGTTACTCTAAAATAACATTGTAAGTCTTGTCTAATTGCAATTTAATGTTTACCTGATAAATAACTTTAAGAAATTTTTTTTTACTTAAGTGGCAATTTTATTTGAACATAAAGCTAAACTGTACTAATCAAGTCTAGTTGTATTCTTGTTTTCAATTTTAAATTATGCATTACATTATTTTAAAGAATGGCATGGTAAAAAAGTCTTCAACTGTCAAGAGTGTAGATTTAGATTAATTATAATGTGAAAGTTTTAGGTTCAGATGATGGAAAATGAAAGGTATAGTAATTTTTCTTCTATAAACAAGACAGTCAAGACACATTGAGTTCAGTTTTTTTTAATCTGTTGGCCTATTCTATAGTAGGGGTCTCCAAACTTTCCAGCCTGAGGGCCACTTTAATTATCAAATACCAGTTCGGGGTCCGAATCAAAACATTGATGTTGGTTTTAATTATTTGTATAATATTATATTATTCAGTTATTATTTAATAACACATTGCTACACTACACGGGATAGCAAGTCATTGTATTAGAATTGTGAAATGGTTTCCTGGAAGCCAGAATAGCAAAAACTTCTGGCTTTAGATTTTATGTCCTTATCATCAACAGTGATCCAAGATTATCATCGGAAAAGTTTGTTCTCAACTTGTTCTTCACATATTTCATTCTTGATCATGTCTGTTCACACAGGTATGTTGTTACAAAAATTGAAAGGTACTTTGATGCATAAGTTTTGGAATTAGGAAAGTCTTCTTTGAGCAAAAACTTGTAAAAACCCACCAGTCCTTTATTGAACTTGTCCCTAAGGAGGTCATTTGCTAACAAACTCAATGACCTCCAGCTGCAGTTCATCTGGGCAATAGGCCACATCTGCTTCAAATGGGTTTTGAAACAGTCTCACTTCTACTTCCTTTGATTATGCTATATCGATAGATTACCAGGCTTGGAAGATGTAAAATTCATTTTAAAAACTGAATAATTTAGATTACTTTTGAAAAGTCACATCCTTCAAACATACCCTCTTCCTCCAATATATTGAGGTACTAGTTAGGTACAATATATTAATCTCAAACAAAGAGATTAGAAGGAGGACTGGTCTAAAAGATAAAAGTAATGTTCCCTTTTTGGACCTAAAGATCCATGGGGCAGATGAAGAAGAGTTCATGCTTCTTGATCTTGGCATATAGCTAGCAGCCAACTGATACTATATGTAAAATAAAGACAATGTGATGGCTGGAGAGAGGTTAAGTTTCCAAAAAAAAAAACCCACATAGATAGACTCCACTAGACAAAAATATTGCACATACATAGTCTCCGTCCCCCTGGGGAACTAAAATATTCATTTCAGATGACTTGGCAGTTACTATCTCTACATCAAGTGATGCAGGGCTGAGATAAACAAGGCACCCATCTGTCTTGTCAATGCTTAGAGTTGGTACCTTTCCAGTAACCTAAGAATCAGATTATACTGTTTTCAAGATATGAATCAATACTATTTTCTAAAAAGTGAGTTTACATTAAAAGTGAATAAGAAAGCTAAAATTGCAAGTTCATCTTGTGTTACTAAATTAAAAATGGATCTCACCACAAATGGTGAACTGGTTTAAAGTATTCAGATACTATACAGAGAGCTCTAAACTTGTTTCTATTAATGTTTCTAAATTTTAAATATAATATTTCTGACCTGAGCTTGCATACTCTGACAATTAACAAACTCAACTGAGGAGACAAGATCATCAAAAACTACAGCTGTTTTCTTACAAGAATCTGGAAACAAGATAACCATTAGTTTTCAATTATGTTAAGGTCTCTAACTTTGAACTGGTATAAAAAAGCATTTTAGTACTTTGAATTCCTAATCTGCTATTCATAAATATCATATTAACTGATTTACAAGCTTACTAGGTGGGGACAAAGAAGGAGCTTGTGAGTATATCATTATTTTCCCCAGTACAATGAATAATTTGCTAAATTCATAACATGAATTGGATAGTATCAAGTATGTGACATAAGTGTAAACAATACATACATTTTAAGAATATAAAATAGTTAAAAGAAAACTTGCTTACTCTAATTATGCTTACCTAATATGATGGAGTTGACCTTTCCTTTAACCTGAATAACAGAGCCTTCACATTTGTAAACATAAACAGTTTGCTTGAGCTCTGTATTGTCAAGAACAATGTTCTTGTTGTCTTTTTGGTACTCCTAGCAAAAGAAGATGAAACATATTTATATGCAAATAAAGAAGTTGTTTTACCTCTGGTATTCTAGCATATAAAAAAAATCATAAATTTCAGTTATTTTAAGTAACATACTGATTAAACTAAAATTCTAATTTAGGCGACTGAAAGTGAGAAATTCATTCAAAAGTTATACTGCAGATATTTTTTTAAATGCTTAAAACATTAACAAATATATCAATATGATATCAAAAGTAAATATAAATTTACTGCCTGACTAAGACCTTTGGCAAGAACAACAGGCAAAAGCAACAGAGATAAATCTTAAAACAATTTTTGGTCTCACTTTGTCCTCATCAAACATCAATAGACTAATGCTAAAACAAACAAAAAGTACAGAAAACCATAAAAATGTGTTTTTGTTTTTTCTATTGACATGGAATGGAATAATGTTTGAACACTGCTCAGCTGAAAAAAACCCACCTTTTATGTGTAACTTTTGAAGGTTTATTAGCTTTCATAGAATGTTGTGGTTGTTATAAGCTTTTTTCAATAAGTTAAAAATCTGCTCTAGGCATATTTTCGTTCTAGCATATTGGGCCTTGGTTTATGCCTTATCTAAAGCACAAAACCACCAGTTACATTCAACTTAAATATTATGTCACAAACTTCTACTCTCCCCTCCTCTCTGCAAAAACTGTCATGCAAGAGAAGGAATAGTCACAATTAAAAAGAAGAATTTGAATAAAAAAAGAGGAACACACTTTCAGATTCTACTTCAATGTGCAAGAAAAAAAAATTTTGATATGATTTTTAGCCCTCTAATCTTAATTTATTTATTCCATTCACTAATTTTTTTTATTACATAGTTTTGCTTTTTTTGCTATTTAGTGGGAAAAAAAACTAAAGTAGAACAAGACAATATTTTTTGTAAATTAGTTAACAATTCTGCAATAGGTGGAACATTTGGCAAGTCTGGTTATTCTCATGAAAATAAACAGTCTGAATTATTTTTAATTTTGAGAAAAACATTGCTTTAGTGTAGCAAGTCATTGAATAGAAGTAGTGACAGAAAACTTTTAGAATAGATAGGTGAAGAAAGTTAAGTTCCTCTGCCACAATCTTCTGTTCACACAAGTGGGCTGGTTTCCAAGGTAACTACATTTTAAAAAACTTGTTTATTTCTTTGCATTTTCTAGAATTATGTATATTTATACAAAAGTTATCATAACAATAACCAATGGGACAGCACTTTGGGGGTTGGAACTAATCAACAGCAATTATATCAACTTCTGGGGATGGAATTGCTATGAGATAAGAGCAATCTGCCATACAAGCAATATCACAGAACATATTAATTCTGTGACTTGAAGTACCATTGTACCTTATTAAAGTAAAATGTATTGAAATAAGTAATAATTATACTTACAATAACCCATTTTTTGTCTTGTAATTCAATTACTGGAGGCTTACTTAATGGCACATTGGTTTTAGGTGTTGGTTTTGGAGATGTCTGTGGCTTAGATGCTGGAGTTGGCTTAAATGGAGCAGGACCTTGGCGAAGAGCAGGATTTTTATGTGTTTTCATATCATCTGTCACCCTGCGCAGACCTGAATTAAAATAAATTTATGCTCATTAACTTATTTCTTCATTTTGTCTACAGAACAAAAAAAAAGAATATGTTAAAATACATTTTTTTTTATCTAATTAGTTTTTAATGATCTTTTAACTTGTATAGTGATAAGTGATGTGTTATTGGTGATGTGTTAGATGAGCCACCTTGCTGTTCTAAAATGAACTATGATCTACTAGACACTGCTTTATTAAAATCCTTTTATCTTTACAAGCTGAGCTCTCTGTTAACTGAGATATGTTTAAGCAGAATCCCATTTTAGTTTAGAGTTAACGGTAAACTATGACTACTCAAGGACTAAACTATCTTCAAAATTAAAATCAGCGCTAAAATGCTTCATATTGACTGAAAAGATCAAAAGCAGATATGGTATCTAAGCAGCTCATACAGTAATGATGTGTCAATAGTTTACAACACATAAAAAAACACTTTAAAAAGCAACTTTACTAAACCAATAGTATATTTAGCTGCTACTGTACATAAGTTTAAATCAGTGGTTCTTAACCTAGGTTTGATCGAACCTCAGGGGTTTGGTGAGTCTGTCTCAGGGGTTGTGATAGGATTTTGTAAGTGAGAACCTTTGAGCCCTAATATAAGTAGGTTAAACTAACCTTTATTAGGATAAGAGAGAAGTATCTATTTGCAAAAAAGCTAAACGCAATTTTTCATTTTTTAATGATGAAGAGTTAAAAGATTAAAGCCTTACATTTGACATTTTACACATCCATTTTTACAGTGATGTAAAATGTATGACAGATATTAATGTGGAACGAAGTACTGTAAACCATGTGTGAGTACTGATACTATTGTATTGTTAGACCAAATGGAGTCCAGATTTGTTGACATGTATGTTGTTGTGCAGAGTTCACAAGAAAGGCAACTACTCACTTGACAAGGGTGTGTTGTGAGCGGAGTAAACGGAAGGTGTGTAATGGTGGATGTTTATGGCAGTGAAGGGTTGTGATAGAAAGAGACGAGTTGTATTGACAATTTTATTTGGAAGAAATAGAGATTAAAACTTGTGTCTACTACTCTACTCTTGTCAAAAACAGTGAAGAATACCTTCACATTATCAAACAAATAAATATAACAATTATTAATGACAATAATTAATGCAAGAAAATAAAAGTGTAAAATCTTATACTACATTAATCTTTTAATAATCCCTTTTTAATTTTGTCATTAATGCCTCCCATTTGTTTTTGGAAAAATATGGTCAATCGAAAAATATTAGTGGACTGATTTCTGTAATACATTACATCTTCAAAGAGAAAAACAGAGGATTCAAAGAGAAAAACAGAGGATATGATATTTGAAAAGTTGATATTCTGCCATTAATTATTATTGTAAAACACATGTTGTCATATGTTTTGTGATGGTGTACTCCTTTAATATTGGAGAACCTGGCAGGTTCTCCTCAATACACACACTTCCATAATGAGTTGTATGTGTGTGATCTGTTACTTAACAATTCCAGCTTATTTTATATGTGATGATTACAAAACATTGCTTTGTAAAATTTGATAACTTTTTAGTCTGTTTTTTTAGTCAATTTGGGCATAGTTTAACCCCTTAACACAGACTGTCGCTAAAACGCGACATACCGATTTGACGCTTAGAATTTGTGCATAGGTACATTTATACTACTGCTGCTGGTCGTTGTGCATCGGTACCAATGGTCACGTTGTCAAGTCAAAATTTATGACGTCACACTCATGCGCATCATAAATATTTTTACTTTTGAATTCAGCCTACTTACATTGATTATTTTTACTACAAAAAATACTAATAGCTTTATTATTCACTCTTTTATGCAGGGGTGCCACTAATTTTTTTATCGAATCCTGAAAATCATTCCCCAAATTTTACCAACCCTTTTTTAGACATATGGTTCATATTATGTTTACATTATTATATTCTATAGAGTCCTTAAGTGGTAATCTCTTATACAATCTTCTAACAAAAATTAATATTTAAAGTATTGTGTTTATAATAAAATTTGTTTAAAATATTTGTAGACCCATCTCTACCCCCAAATATGCTATTCTACAGCCCCACCCACTCCCCAATGCACATTAACCAAAACATCTTGTTTAGAAATGTGTTTAGCAGGCCTGAACTATATAAGGTGGTACCAATGTACAATCACACTTAAGTTATTTCAGCATTGGCTAAGAAAACAAAAGTTGCGATGTAAAAATGACATCACACCCATGGTTATGACTAGCCTAGCCTTCGCGGCAGTGGACATCTACGCATGCACGAAAGGCGTTAAGGTCCATAAGCGTGTATAAATGCTCAGGTGTCTTGCTAATTAAAACAATTATCAAGTTTATTTGTTTTTAAAATGCAAACCCGGAAATTTTAAACTCAAATTTTTGCTAATCCAGAAAGTGAAAAAAATATGATTCTCGAATCGGGAAATCTGGGATATCCTGGAAAAGTGGCACTCCTGTTTATGTATATAAACAGTATAAATCACATATGAGAATAATTTAGGAAGTTATCTTCTGATTACTGTTTGTGAAGTTTTTGCCACATCCGGCAACATAAAATTGTACTAGGATGTCAAACAGGTATAGAAAAATAAGATGCCTTGCCAAGCTGTGATTTCTTAAAGTATGATTATAAATAAGTAAAGGATTTACAATATAGTCTTCCCCTATGTATAAAAGTGCATTTCTGAACGTTGCGGTCCATGCAGCAGGTGAAGTAGAGTTCACCTGTTTCACTGACCTTGGCATATGGAGAGAGATCGATGCTGGAATGTGATCATGCACTCAGTATAATATGACAAATTTATCTTTGAAATAGCATTGTAAAATATTAGGAGAACATAAAAAATAAATAGACAACAGGAAGTGAGTTGGTAGACCACTATCCTTGATACCCTAAAGATAGGTCTTCACAGTGAATAATAACACTGAGCACAGACCTAAACCTCGTAATAAATATAGTACGGTTGAATACTGAAAAAAGTAACAATTGCAGTGCTATTGAGTACCCATAACAGTGGCATTTAGTACTGACAGCAAAGTTATTGAGTACTCAAATCTTCAGCACTGAGTACCAAAACACATGATTCAGTAGTAACACTGAGTACTCAAGCTTCAGCACTCAGTACACATGGCTTCAACACTCAGTACCCTCTGTTTCAGCACTGAGTACCCATAGCAGTGGCAATATGTAGCTACAGCACACTCATTGGGTATCCATAGCAGTATCATTCGAGTTCAACAGCAGTAGCACATAGTACCAAAAGCAGAAACATTGGGTACTATCGCCAATAGCAGTGAGTACCCACACCGGTGGCACTGACTACCCATAGCAATGACATTAAGCACCCACAGCAAATAAATTGAGCATGGAAAAATATACAATGGCTGTCATTTTGGACAGTACGTGTTCACTTGCTTGTTGTGTAGAGCAAATATGGGTCAAATGAGAAATATGCGTCTTTATTAGCTGACCGTGAATAGAAGTTCATGATAAGGGCGTAATCAGGGACATCGAAGGCTATATACATTGAGGAAGTCTTTTTATATGTGGTGTTACTGTAGTGTAGTAGAACCACAACAACGTTTCAAAATACCCATTCATAAGAGGTATACAGTACAGTGATCAGCAGGTGTAGCAGAGTTATGTAACTCTATGCCTGATCAGTTAAAACTATAGGTTTCATGAATTTTACGAGTCACATCTCCTTGCATACCCATATGTTTAGTTGGTGATATCCTATTGTTTGTGCCTGGATATTTAGAGAAATGCCTGTCAGTAAAAATAGTACAATGACCCAGCCTACAATTTTTTAAGTCACTGTTTGGTCCATTAGTACTTAATATCGCGAATTCTCGCATACCGTAATTAACATAAAAAAGTCCAAATATAAAAACAACAATGTACCTCAAATTCAGTGTCAGTATGAGAGAAAATCAGCACAAATAATTTTTTACATGCTTGGTACATAATTCAGGCATTAAGGGGTTAATGAATTCACATGGGTGAAGCAATGAGTAAACACTCTTTTCAACCTTCACTTCACATTTGTACAGGTTTCCTCCAAAAAATGTTATAAAATTTCCATAAAAAAGTGGAAAACTGACTTCCCTAAGAGTACAAGATACTTACTCTCATCTAAAAAGATCAGAAATTGGAATAAGGTCTGGTAAGTGCAGACAATGGGAATGGCCAAAGCAAATAAAACTCACCTTGGGTTACTGCTTCTCCTTTATTTAAAGCTGCAAACAATGCAGCTTTAGCAGCAGCACTTTCTTCATCGTTTTTGTTACTAGCACTCATCTCGGGTGGAGGTGGGGGACCAGGTGGTGGTGGTGGTGGTGGTGGTGCACCACTTGCTGCTTTTGGAGGTGAAGTGACTTCATTGCTAACTTTGAGGCTGACAGATTTGGCATCTTTACCCTAATTAATGTACATATTTTAATTTCAAAAATACATTTTACAACTAATCAAATTTCTGTTAGCTTTGACCATAAGAAAATAAAATTAATTATGATCAGAAGAAGAAAATTTAAAATGAAGTATCTACCCATCATTAAATTGACATATTTAAATTAGTGATATCTGAATCTTTTTACTGGATGCATTTTTCATGCCTTTAAACAAAAAATTTTTTTTTTTTAAATGTTATGACCTGTGGATTCCATGCCAAGCCTGTTGTGTGGAACTGCTTAATGTATGCCTGAAGCTCTGTAAGAGTACTGATCCATGACTTGCTCCATTCTACATGCTTAGCGTCTTTTTCTTTAAAATCCTTCAGTACACGATTTGTATAGAATGTCCCAGCATCTAGCATTTCTTTCACATATGGACCAGGAGCAGGGCTCTAAAATTGCAGTTATAGAGAAATCAACTGAATCCATAAAAATAAAAAACATTTAGCACAGTCGCTACTAATAAAGTTGATACAATAGTTTATGGGATAAAATAAGTTTAAACATTGGTGTAGAGAATTTATATAATATGGGATCTCACTGCCGCGCAGTAGAAAACAGAATATTCTCCGGTTCAGATCTCAAAATGAATTCCACATCATGTCTGTGAGTTGAGGAAAGTAAATGCAAGGTCACTGAAACTTGTGAACTCTGTTTAACCCTGCCCTATTAACCTGTTGGTCTACAACTGTTTTTTAAATATTTTTTACAAAAATGTATATATATATATATATATATATATATATATATATATATACATATATATATATATATATATATATATAATTCTCTTCTGGGAGACGCTAGAAAACAAGCTGTAAGCTTGCTCCCTACCACCCCCACCCCTACATGGTCTGGTGAGCTGTGGTTCACGCTAAATGTTTACAAGCAGAGCCGGGTTTAGTGACGACTATTAGGGGCAGATAATTTAGTTTGAAACAATTTTAAACGCAGGGGGGAGGGGGGGTAACTAAGTAGAGTTTACTTTAACGGAGGGGGGGAAGGTGGGGGGGTTATCGTCCTTAACGAGCTAATTATAGTGTTTTAAAGAAATATTTTCAGTGGCAGTGTTGGTACTGTCGAATTCACAAATTATGAATTACTGAAAAGTAGAAAAAACAAAAACTAAATAGCGGCGTATGATATGCCGCGGGTCGGCTCGTATATATATATATTGATATAGTGTACTTACAATAGTCACCCATCCTAAAGATGCAATAGATTCACTTATAGCAGAAAGATGATTAAAGTATTCACTTTTACGATGACTTTCACGAAAATCCTGAAATTATTTATCAGAAGAAGAACCATCAGGAGTTTATTATGACTATATTCAATTTTATTGTCAGATTAATAATACTATAAATAACTGCTTTAAAATAAAAAACTAAGTGATGCCAGTTAACACTTTACCTGAACAGCTTGCAATTTATCTGCCGATGATTTTAAGAGTTCCATAAAAGTATTCTAAAAGTATTGAAATAAATGTACACAAGCCTTAAAATTAAAGTTTCAATATACAGCAAATATGGGTTTTGAACAATTTGGTAGTTTCATAAAGGAAAAAGAAATTTTATTCTTTAGAACAAATCAGCTCTTAAGTTTTAACAGAGGAAACCATGGTAAAATTTTTAATATACAGCATTTATTAAATCTCTTATTTCAATATCTATAGGCAACATATAAAAAAAAAAAGAAAATGACTCATTAAACTATTAATGAAGTAAAATATACCTGATCAGGTTGTTTGCTCTTAGATACTACAACTAAAAATGTCCTTTGAGTATCAAAAGCTGCCTTTACAAGATTAGCCTATTTTGTATGAATAATAAGAAAATTAGTTTTACATAAATGATATATATATATACTCAACAAGAAGAAAATGCTGCAGCTATTAACAATAATTTATTGTGATAAAACAAACAATGGTTTCTAAGAGAATAAAAACAACGAAACAGAAAAATATTGAAGGTTATACCTGAGTCTCGACATCTCCTCCAATCTCATGAGAAACCGACAAAAACTTAGCCAATTGTCCAGATAAAATGTCATCATAGGCAAGAACAAATGGAGACACAGTATCTTTTGGAAATTTTTTAAATAAACAGATTTTTCACTAAAAATTAAGTGTTTTGATAAAACAACACTTTAACTTAAATAAGAGATTTTAGACGGTGACTTTATATACGCATACACACATATACATACATTTATACATACATTTATACATACACACATACACACATATACATACATTTATACATACATATACATACATTTATACATACACACATATACACACATTTATACATACATATACATATATATACATACATACATATACACACGTTATATATATATATATATATATATATATATATATATATATATAGTATTTATACATTAATATACACACATATACATATGTATATATAATCAAATATAAGTAATTTATGATAAAAAAATTAATGTTTTAAAAATAGTTTCTAAATGCTATTTACCAAAATCCCCTCCAGCAGCAGGAGCAGCAACACCAGATTTTAATTCCAGGGATTCAAGTCTAGATGTCACAGCTTCTAGCCGTAAGACAAGATCTTGTAGTGCTTTGGTGTCTCCCATAACTTCAGAGTCAGTCAAAGATGCTAATACCTGAGAGGTTAAAACTTTAAGTTGATTGCCTAGTTCAGGAAGTCTAGCTTTGGGAGCCAAGTAAGATTTGGATTCGGCTTCACTAATTAATTTTTCTAATTTTATAAGATCTATATTTATACATTCAAAATTGTCATTGAACATTGGAGATTCTTCAGACTTAGTAACAGATCTGTGAGATACAGCTTCTCCCACTGAGCTGGGTGCTATAATTAATTCAACCTTAGATTTGTCAGAATTTAAACCAGAATGTTCAGTAACTGTGTTTGATTTGCTCTCTTCAAGTTTAGTTTGATCATTTACTGTGAGTTTAGTTTCAATCTTAGATTGTAATTTGGGTTGATATGTTATTGCAGTTTCCTTCTCAGAAATGGAACTGGGCTTTATCTCTCTTTCTGTTGAATGCCCTTGACTAGATGAAGGCAGAGTTTCTTTCTTTGATGCAGCTGTCTGAGATGTGTTTTTTTGCTTCTCCTCATCAACAATATATTTGTCAGAATCTTTAGCACAACAACAAAACATCATTGATACACTTCTCTCATTTCTGCTAAAGGCTCTGTAGAACAGCAACAGAAACTGCTGTGGAGTTTTTAAAGTATCCAAAAATGTTATATTCAAATAAATAATTAGAAACAGTCTACTGTTAAACCACAGTTAAATATAACATCTTTACTTATTTCTAAATAGTAAAATAGCTTGCTAGTTTTGTTTACAATTAATTTTAACATAATATTATGTCCATTACAAGAATAAAACACATTTCACTTCAAGTCAAAGCATCATCTGACATGACTCAATTTAGGTATTACACAATATAAATATTATTGCATTTTTTGTATAAAAGGCTATTAGTTAAATCTTGAGTTAGATGGTGCAATATTTGGTATAGTTATAGAATCAATAATTAGTACTTCTAAATTAAAAGTAGTTGCATATAAAATATGTGCCCATTTTATGTTCAATGCCTCTTAATCAATTGTATTTAAGTCTTAGCTTATAGCTTATTTAAAAATAGTATTGTGTATCAGATTAAGCTGTATCATAATATTTGTTAAACTATTTTATTCTTAGGTTACATGGTTTAGTCAAGTTCCACCTCTAAATGTGCAAAAGCAAAGAAACTATCTTTCCTCTATCAGAAGGATCCCTTACCATCCTAAATGATGGATACACTGTGAAACCTAGTCACTTAATACAAGGAAATGAACACTTTGCTTTTAGAAAACAGGGTAGGGCAGTAACAGTTAATCTTTCCAATATCAAGTAGTGTTAGTTTGGTTTTTATTTAGATTTGTAACAGCAATCTAGGTTTACTGCCTGGCTATGTATTCAGAGATGTGAAATCATTTTAGCACAATTGACAGCCATTTGTTAAGTTCAATTATTAAATCCTAGACAGTTAAGACTAGTAATGTTAAGAGAAAAGCATACTAATAATCATTCTAAATTCTATAAACATACTTTGACTCCTCCCCCTCAAGTTAAGTCAAATACTAGACAGGAAAGGGTTAATGGTTCTGGCTTTAACATTACATAGGAAAAAAAGCTAGCAATCTAAATTGTCTAAATTAGGAGTCTAATTTTTATACTTTGAATATTTAATTAAAAAACAACTAATCCAAGTTTAAAAAAAGCTCAATTATTACTACAGTGCAGTTTGTTATGTGTTAATTTACATCCACTCAGGTGTATGGTTATTCTGTGAGAGGAGGGAAAAGTGGTGCTATCATCATTACAAGTTCTTTATAATGACTAAATTACTACTACATAAAAGTCACACTTCTATTAAAACAAAAAATACAAATTAAACCAAGTAATTATAGCATGTAAAAATTAAAAATGTGTAATCACTTTTTTTTAAATGTTTTTTTTTTTAATTCTGTTGATAAATTTTTAAGTTGTTAATTGTTGTTAGCATACAATACCAATAACAAATCCAATGTAAATTTGCAATGACTATTAAACTTGAAATTATTTAAAAGAAAAAAAAATCATCTTCTTTTATCTTACAATTCAAATATATTTTTACCAACCTAACAGCTAGATTACATTTTTTTAATACTCCAATATTTGACAAGCTGATTAGTCATAATAAAAGACACAATAAAATAAAATGTTTTCCTGACAAACTATAATTTTGCTTGTATAAAGTTTATTGTAATATAAACTTTATTAATGTATAAATCTCATATTACTTTTGGTTTTAAAAAAAAATTGATTACTGAGAATTAAAGTTTACAACATTAAAGAGAACATAAGCAGAAAAATGCAGTAGATAGGTGCATGTGGAATCCAGACGACACCAACAAAACAGCTATTTAAAACCAAACATCTTTTTTTAATTTAAAAAAAAAAAGAAATAAAACTACTGGTCAACTGTGCTTTTGGATGGGGTCATCCATTTATGACATGTCCACCAGGGGGAGGGGTCCAGAAAATCAACTTTTATGGACACATGTGCACAGGGGGGTCAATGTGCATGAATGTGGGGTCAAATATATGAATGACACAGGCATTTCTCATGTTAGAAAAACATCAGCTCAAATAATGAATAAATGTATAAGAGATGTAACTGTATGCCACCCGTCTCAGAAAACAGTTGCAGTTGCTTTATTTGTGGACGCCATAAATGGATTACCGCTTATTTTAAAATAACTCTAAGTTCATCACAAGCTTATTTTAAAATAACTCTAAGTTCATCACAATATGCCAAGAGTAGTAAAAAATTCTATCTTTTTATACATATATATATATATATATATATATATATATATATATATATATATATATATATATATATATATATATATATATATATATACACACATATATTTATTTATTATACACACTGTAATAATAAAGTACACTTAAAGGAGGCTCATTAAAACAATGTATAAATAAAAACTACAAAGTTTCACTAGTGAAGCGAATCCAAATCCAACAATATCAAGCTCAAGGGAAACAAAATTGTGCTACTTGCTACATTACAGTAAAGAAAAAGAAACTGAAATATTTATTTTACATTATTACTAATGTAGAAAATAAAACAAATTAGATCTATTATCTATATATATATAATATATATATAAAGCAATGTGTATGTTTGTGTGTTTGTCTTTTACTTATTACTACACCTTTTATCTGATCACCATGAAACTTTGGGAAGTTGTTGAAGACTCCTGGGGAGGTTTCTGTGGAAACAAAATTTCAATTTCGCATGTGCAGCTCCCCGGTAGAGTGCAATTTGGCATCCCTTGTTATCAAGTTAATACAATAGTTTATGGGATAAAATAAGTTTAAACATTGGTGGAGAGAATTTATATAATATGGGATCTCACTGCCGCGCAGTAGAACACAGAATATTCTCCGGTTCAGATCTCAAAATGAATTCCACATAATGTCTGTGAGTTGAGGAAAGTAAATGCAAGGTGAGTCACTGAAACTTATGAACTCCATTATTTTTCTATACAGTCGTTTTAAAAAGTGCGATCGATTATAAATAAAATTTAGTCAAGGATTATAGTAGTCCATTCTTGATGTATAGTGATCTTTAAAATGAGCACCATTGTCAGTGTGATTAAACCCTAACCGTGGACAAATTAGGTGTTGGTCATGTAGATGGTGATTGGTGTTAGGTGTGCAAACCACCTATGGTCAAATCACTTGTGATCAAACCCCAGCAGTGGACAAACCCTCACTGTGGTCAAATAATGTGTGGGCAAACCACTTATGAGGTCTTTCATTTTTGACATCCACCTGATTCTTAAACTATTAAACTTCTGAAATTGTTTCATCTTAATTTTTTAACGCCCGCTATGATGGCTAACTCATTAAACTTATTTGATTAAAAATAAACATGAAGTGATCTCCCCTAAACTTTCTCGAATATTCTTATATAGCACTACGTGGTATGGCAACTCGGAATATAGACATGATTTTTAATTACTTAAGCTTTTAAAAATAGAATAGAATCTCCTAGAAAAAAGAATTGCGCACCAAGCGAACGCCTAAACAAAATGTGCATAATAGTGCGGAATATTATTAGTACTTTATAAATTTACATGCGTTTTTTGAGAAATTGGAAATAGCGTGAATTACTACTTCCTGTCAACGGAAATTACTCAAAATTTGATAGAAGGTAGAGAATTAGATCTTTTACTAACATGTGAAATTTCATTTATCTATCTGAAATAGTACTCAAGCTATAGGCTTATCGGTTATCGGAAATCGCTGAAAAGTTGATACGGATCTACGATTTTGATAAAATACTTATATATGAAATTTCATCAACCTAGCTGTAACGGTACTCAAGTAATCGTGTTTACACACACAAAAGACACACGGACAAGATTGCAAAATTATGTTTTTCCGTATCAGTGAGGTGTAAAACGTCGAGATTTGTTAAAATCTCGATTTTTTTTTTTTTGCACAATTACAATTTCTCTATACTTCGTATATACGAGAAAGTAAAAATGGCACATCTTGCTTGAAGACACATGTCATTTTTTTTTACTGTCTCGCACTAAATTTCAGCAATAATTTTATTTAGTAGAACTTAACAAGACTTTATGTGTCATCAAGGCTTAGCATATGCGTGAATTGAGTAAACTAACAGGTGCTTTATTTCCAGAGACTATTGAAATGATGGAACACAATTATTAATTATATCTAAGTGCAGCAGTTTCTATAATAATATCAACAAAGAATAAATATTATGAATATATGGCAAGAAAGAACAGGTCAGGTGAAAGTGCCTTTTTGTTAACATATGCATTTTGGAATGAAAATATTGCCTTTATGGAAGGCATCATTTTCTTTAGACTGTGCATGCATAAATCAATGCAAAATTTAGTAAAATGGGCTACTAATAAGTTATTCTACTGACCTAGGTGGATATCCAAAGTTCAAGACAGTTACAGTTTAATTGTAAATTTAGTAGATTAGTGAATTAGTCCATCTAGCTAGCACTAGCAGCAATTCAACTAACAACTAATAGAAATCTAGATCTAAATTTTGAAACTTGATGAGAAATATGATAAGGATCAGTAATCTATAATTTTAGGCATGTCAATTTGACAAAAGATTTATGGCTAAGGAAGGAGGTAACTGATGAATATGGCTGTGATAACTTTATATATAGGCCTAATATATATAGGATTAGTATACTAAATTATTATTGAAAATGAAATTGCAGACTTTTTTGGAAAAACTGACATTACATTTCTAGAATCTCCCTCAATACAAAACTGTTTATACAGTTAGTATTAATATAGTGAGTTAAGCCGTAAGCCAGGGGTCGGCAACCTGCGTCTTGCTAGCCGCATGCTGCTCTTTTCATGTCCATATGCAGCTCTCCAGCTCCTTGCACAAATATTAATTATTGATGTTATATAATATCATTTTTACTCGACGGTGCGGTACGAGTTTACCCTGCGCTCAGTGACAAGTTGTTCGAACCAATATCTAAGTCAGTTAGTCGGAGTTAGCGTGAACCACAGCTCACCAGACCATGTAGAGGTGGGGGTGGTAGGGAGCAGGCTTACAGCTTGGTGTTTTCTAACGACTAACGTCTCCAAGAAGAGAATTATATATATATATAGATATAAGTTAAGAGCAAAGACCCTTGATCTACCTAGTAAAAGTCCTAGTTACTTCTTACTAAGTTCTTCATAATAGTAGTTACTAGTTAAGTTACAACTTACAAGATAGATCAGTGTTCACTATTTCAGTATCTACTAGTAGATCTAGATACAATTCTAGATCTAGTAGTAGTAGATTTACTAGCTAGATCTAGTATTAGATGATAATTGTAAATATTGTACGTAAACTAGGAAACAGAAACGTATGCCAAAGGGAGATAATTGCTTTTCCCTGCCTTTTTTCAATTCACTTTATTACCTTTCTTTAGGCTATTAATTATTTTTTTCAAAAAAATTGGAACAAACTGAGTCAAAACCGGATTGACTGAACAAATTACTTTTTTAGGTGAAAAAGCGGAACGGTTCTGCTTTTGGCTGGACGGTAGGCATGTCTGCATATAGGCTTGTGCTATTGGCGGAAAACATATCAATGGTAAAAAGGCTCCGGACTAAAATCGATTTCTACAATCATATGTCAACTTGTTTTTTTTTCTAACTTCAAACCTGGCCATTTTAAAACTCAAATTTTGATAACCCGGGAATGGATAATCCGTAAAAGTGGCACCCCTGAAAAAATTGGAAATTGTAGCAACCATAGCAAATCATATGTGATTATACTTAGGCCTATAGTTTGCTCCAATACGAGACTAGTTTTGTGCGCCTTAACTCTAACCCACGTGAACAGGCGAGACTACAGTACCGTAAGATTAGGCTCATGCGTAGTCCAAATCTCACGATATTTGGGGGATGAAAATAATTCCCAGCCATTGTGAAAATTTACCAGCTAGGCCTATTCTTCGGGAAATTTTATCTTAAAATTCTCTTTTTTTCCCCCCCTCTGTGGGAACCCTAATCACTAGCAGGTTTTTTAAAAAGAATCTTTTCTTAATCTATGCCTAAATAAATAGGCCATAATACAAAATTTTAAAATAATAAAATACGCTAAACTGGAGGTGAACATGAAGCGAGGAATTTAAAAAATATGCTAAAATGGAGTTTTACCGAATCTAGATCTCTAGATTTAATTTAGACCTAATCTAATAGTTATGTAAACATATAAGATCTAGGCCTAGATCTATCTATTTTAATTTATTTTTAAAAATTAGAAAAGAGGAAGAGTGAAGAGTTGATGAAGTGAAGTGGAAGAAGACTCAAGAAGAGTCATCAATCAAAATCGCAAAAGTGTAGTAGCAAGTACAAATGCATTCTAGCGCCTAGATCTAGATCTCGTTCTTTAGTAAAGTACAGCCCAAACAACATCATTATAAAAGCTAAAAAAAAATTTACTCGTAAAATAAAATTCTTACCTAAACTAGAGCTAGTCTAGATCTAGCTTAATCTGAAGTGTTTATTTTAATTATTGATTGTTAGCCTCTTCCGTGTAGGAGGGCGAGGTTAGCGGATATATCCCAGAATGCAAATGTATTTCCTGATCAAAAATAGAACATCTTGTCACAATTCTTTAAAAAAGCAAATCTTTATGAAAAGAATAAAAAGATTCTATAGGACCCTAGGCCAATAAAGCAAAGTGTTCGGGTGCCCGGGGCACTTCCCGGCGCCGCAGGGGCTTCAAACACCGGGGCCCGTGCTTGTCAGCCGTAAAGTCGACGATGAGGAGGTCAAAACTGACCGGCGCCTTATATCGAAAAAAAAAACGTTTGCCGAACGCCCCCCCCCCCCCCTTTGATATTTTGAGAGGTCATAGAAGAACGCCTAGTGGTGTCAGAAAAAACTACCCATATCTGGGAAAACTTCGAAAAGTGGTCAAAACTGACCAGTCGTATTTCTCTATATAATATTTGTAATTTACAGGAAAAACAGAGGGTAATATCAACACAGATTTTAGGGCACTTACCGTCTGTACATCTGGCTAATTGTTTGCAAGCACCTTGGTAAATGATTAGGCCGTATGGAAAAACTGTCGGTTCTACTCAAAGTCCTCGACGAGGGCTAAAAAAATGACCGCGAGTGAAATTCTCCTTATTAGAGCTATATAACGAAATAACTTTTGGCGAACGACCCCCATTGATATTTAGTTAGGCCGTAGAAGAACTACTAGGGGTGTCAGAAAAAACTCGCTATATCTGGGAAAACTTCATAATTCGGTAAAAAAAAAATGAACAGTAGTATTTCCCTATATAATCTTTAAAATTATTTGGAATTTCAGGTAGGAGAGAGGTGTAGGTAATTTCACAGTCAGTTGGGGTTTGTAGCGATACATGTACAATCTCACAAAAAAGTTTATTTATATGCTAATTCTCTTAATGGCTTGCCTGACAATGCGACAACGCCTGTAGGTAGTGTTATTATAACGGGCCTCCCCTACTGAATGCCATTCTTTGTACAGTAATAAAGAGCCGGGGGCCTATTTGGAACTTTTAATTATTTCTTGAGTAGAAAAGAATGTGCATTTCCATTTTCTATTTAAAATTATCTACATAAAACAAATATTTACAATGAGAAAGTTAAAATTTTTAAAAGAGGGAAAAGGGCCCCTTTTTTATAAAAAAAAAAGTATAAAAAGTGTAACAAAAAATCCCCCAAACAGTTCATCCATATTTATTTATACGTATTTATCTACATAATTTACTTTTATTTTAATAATAATAGGTGCATGCAAAAAATTAGCCTGCTGTACAGACGGTTATTTCACTAAAATCTGTGTTGACTGATGCTTTCACGATGGCGGGGGATGGGGGTGGGTTGGGGGAAGGGAAATGGAAGGGAGAGTAGTATTCACTAACTATGAAGTACTGAAATGTAGAAAATAAAACAATAGCGGCGTATGATACCCCACGGGTCAGCTCTTATTCTTATATAACACTACAGGGGATGGCAATTCGGGATATAGACATGATTTTCAATCCATTTTAATTACTTATACTTTTTAAAAATAGAATAGAAACTCGTAGAAAAAAAGAAGTGCGCACCAAGTGAAAGCCAAATAATCTGTGTTTGACAATGCGGAATATTATTAGTACCTTATAAATCCACATGCGTTTTTTTTAGGAATCGGAAATAGCGTAAATTACTAATTCCGGTCAACGGAAATAACTCAAAATTTGACAATAGGCAGAAAATTAGATATTTTACCTATTTTGAAATTTCGTTAATTTATCTGTAATAGTAGTCAAGTTATAGGCTTTTGAAACACCAAAAGTAGAATAAGTTCCACTTCCGGTTATCGGAAATCGCTGAAAAGTTGATACACTACCACAAATTTGATATAATACTTGTATATGAAATTTCATCAAGTGTTAAGCGATGTATCTGCTCACCGTTCCGGTGTAACTCCTTTCCATTTATCTTGGCGGAAAAGCACTCCCTCAACTACCTTTTCTTCTTTTAATGTAACACAATTGGTTACTTTTCTGTGTTAAAAGCAGTGGGCGGAACTAGAAATAAACCGGGAGTGATCTCCCCTAAACTTTCTCGAATATTCTTATCTATAATAATAGGTTTCGCTGTCTGTCTATCTATCTATCTATCTATCTATCTATCTATCTATCTATCTATCTATCTATCTATCTATCTGTCTGACAAGAACGCTCTAGAGAAAACACAAGGAATTTAAAAACCTGCACAGTAATTCGAAAACGAAATATGACGTCGACACATTTAGCGTAGAGTAGAACATAATCTCAAACCAGAGAGTGCACACAGTAATGTAATGACGTCATTGAAACATTGAAAAAAAGGAAATGTTGTCTAATCTAAATGGTTTGCGTGAAGAGTTTCTTGCATACAATTCTTCGGGTAGGGGCGAAGCCCCACCCCCGCGTAAGAACGTCTGAGGGGGGGTGGGGGTGGGGGGGGGCGGGTTGAGTGGGGGGGGGGGTGGTTTTAATTAGACTTTTTCCTCCCCGGAGAGGGGTGGGGGTACTTGAAATTTTCGGGGGCGGGGGGTAGAATTTTCGGGGAGGGGCGGACACTGGAAAAAGTATATAATTTATATTTCGTTGAATGGGACGGTAGACATGTTTTTTTAGGGGGGGGGGGGTTGTGGGTGGGGGGGTGGGGGGAGGGGGGGGTGTGTGGGGGGGGGGGGGGGATGGGGGGTGAGTGGGGGGGGGTGGTTTTAATTTAGACTTTTTCCTCCCCGGAGAGGGGTGGGGGTACTTGAAATTTTCGGGGGCGGGGGTAGAATTTTCGGGGAGGGGGCGGACACTGAAAAAGTATATAATTATATTTTGTTGAATGGGACGGTAGACATGCTTTTTTTTGGGGGGGGGGGGGGGGGGGGTGGTGTGTGTGTGTGGGGGGGGGGGTGGGGGTGAGTGGGGGGGTGGTTTTAATTTAGACTTTTTCCTCCCCGGAGAGGGGTGAGGGTACTTGAAATTTTCGGGGGCGGGTGTAGAATTTTCGGGGAGGGGGCGGACACTGGAAAAAGTATATAATTATATTTCGTTGAATGGGACGGTAGACATGTTTTTTTTGGGGGGGGGTGGGGGGGTGGGGGGTGGTGTGTGTGTGGGGTGGTGTGTGTAGGGGTGGGGGTGGGGGGGGTGGTGTGTGGGGGGGTGGTGTGTGGGGGGGGGGGGGGTGGGGGGTTGGGGTGGTGTGGGTGGGGGTGTGGGTGGGGGTGGTGTGTGTGGGGGGGGTGGTTTATGTTTAGAGAAAAGAGACAGCACTATCAACCTAGCGCCCGGTGTATCCTTCCTCAACGGGCCATTTTTCTCGTCTATAATAATAGTTTCGCTGTCTCTCTATCTATCTATCTATCTATCTGTCTGACAAGAACGCTCTAGAGAAAGACAAGCAATTTAAAAACATGCACAGTAATTCGAAAAACGAAGTATGACGTCGACACATTTAGCACAGAGTAGAAAATAATCTCAAACCCAGAGAGTGCTCACAGTTATATGACGTCATTGATTTCGCGTTAACATTGAATAAAAAGGAAATGTTGTCTAATCTTAATGGTTTGCGTGAAGAGTTTCTTGCATACAATTCTTCGGGTAGGGGCGAAGCCCCACCCCCCGCGTAAGAACGTCTGAGCCCCCCCCCCCCCTCCCCAACTCAAAAGAAATTTCTTCATCGATACTCTATAATAAAATTACCGCCTAATTAATGTGTCTAATCTAAAAAGTGGTTTTCTTGCAATTTCTTTAATGCAATTCTTCGGGTAGTGGCTAAGCGCGACACCAGTGTTTCTTTCAGACTTTTTCCTCCCGGAGAGGGGTGGGGGTAATTGAAATTTTCGAGTGCGGGGTTAGAATTTTCGGGGAGGGGGGGCGGACACTGGAAAAAGTATA